>NC_031972.2:10419139-10451639 GCF_001858045.2 Oreochromis niloticus
TAAAAACAACAACTTCAGTCATTCCCTCATTTTACCACAAATGTCAAAAGACATATGTTCAGACACATTTTGTGTGATGCTCATTTAAAACGTTGCATGACTGAGGTCATTTCTGGATACATTTTATCTACTAACAGATTTAACACAGTCCTACTGGTGTATCCATTACTAGCGCTTACATCATAACTCATCTGAACAGAAATAAACTTTTTTCCAAAAATGTATAATTTTTTTCCCCAAAAGCTCTGTCTCAGAGACTGAGCATAAGAAACAAAGCTATCAATTAACTGACCTCGCTCAAAGGCCAGAGGAGCATTAGGCCCAATCAGCATGGCCACAGCACCAGCCCCCCCTGTAGGCCGGGCGCTTCCTGTGGCATAGACAGCAATGTCCCCTGCTACCACCAAAGCATAACGTCCTGCAGGGAGGAAACACAAGGAGCAGGAAATCACCAAGGCATTCTTTTTAGAAAAACAGAAGCTGCTTCAGGTACACTCAACACAGACAACACCAAAAAGACACACACATACCCCACATACTGCATATAAAAGTCTATCTACATAAGTTTTCATGCATAATATAATGTTTTTAACTTCATTTAAACTTTATTTATACAGGTAATCCCACTGAGACTTAGTGTCTCATTTACAAGAGAGATATATTTGAGACAGCATGTCACTAAACACTGGTGAAGAGATTTAAAAAAAAGCCACTGTGGCTTTTCAAAAGGCTTTAATGTGTTATATTTTGGGCTCTATGAGTACACAGAGTCGATTCTAGACCTTTCTCCTCAAGTTGAGAACAGTCAGACGATCGCACGATGGACACATCTGAGGAAACTCTTCAATTCACCAAGCTTCTGATTGGTTGACGCCCTGCTCACCCACCTAAGCCACAGCTCACTAACACACAATGATTTGTGAAATATGAAGAACTTGTAACACTAACAAGTGAACATTCATGAAATTACATTGCTGCATGACTTGCTGGGTAATGCTGAGTAATTCTGCTTAACTGAAAGTATTTTTCTTAAGTGGACTGGGATGATAACTATAGCAGTGCAATGCACTTTGGAGACTATTATTATTATTATGTTATTAAACCAAAAATGGAAACCACTCTGGAGCTCCAGCATCTCAAATGTTTACATTTTGTGGATTTCTTTGGTTTATCTAATTGTAAAATTTCACCTTTTTGGATTTAAAGAGGTCAGCTTTGACTGGGAAACATGAGATATTTCTGATAATTTTTGATATAAACAAAAGCAGCTTAGCATTAACAAAAGCTTACTCACCATCCCATGAGCTGGATTCCACCCAGTTGACAGCGTTGAAGAGTGCAGCTGTACCACCATAGCAAGCATTTGTGGTGTCAATTCCCTCCACATCTGTATTGCCAGAGTTCTCAAACAGCTGCATGAGGGCTGTCTTGACAGACTTGGACTTGTCAATAATGGTTTCAGTACCAACTTCCAGTCGACCAATGCTGTTGTAGGATAGGGCATTCTTCTCCATCAACCTCTGGACCACAGTCAGGCAGAGAGAATTTATATCCTCACGGTCTGAACAAAAGCCCATGCGAGCTTGGCCCAAGCCCACGGTGTATTTACCAGCAGGCACACCATCAAACTCCTCCAACTCAGTCTGGTCCACATATTGGGATGGGAAGTACAGTTCTAAGGCAATGATACCCACATCTTTAGGCCATGGTCCCAGGTAACTAACTGGGGCTGAGCCAGGCATCCTGAACAAGTTAGGGGACAAGAAGGGGTTTCATATTAAGCATTATATTAATAACAAAGAGATAACACATAAAAACAGATATGCTCTTAGTTTCTAAGCACACCTGGTTTAGAAATGTCAATAAACAGGGCTGATAGATACATACAGGAGTTAATTTATACTGATAATTTGTTAAACAAAATAAGGATTTGATCATATATGTTAAGTAGCTATATGCAGCTGTTCCAGTATCTGCATCTGTGAGTATGCAGTTTTGCATTCACTCTCTGATGGTGAAATCTGCATCACACTAACACTAGTTAGATCTGTAGGTTAGTAAATAGCACAATTTAAATGTTTTTATAGAAAATATGGAAAATTCCATATGTTAAGTATCGCCATTCAGCCTTAAAATACCTGCATATGACTAGCCCCATTGACAGGTAAGTACTTGGTTATATCTCATTCAAATCAGTTTTATTTATGTAGCACCAAATTACAGCAACATTTACCCCAACAGGCTTCAGACTAAAATACCCTACACTAACAGATGCTGCTGATGAAAAGGGATAAAATTGGTTGTATACGGGTTGAAAATGTATAGTCAAAATAAACTAATATACCAATATTACTTGTGCACAGCCAAAAGCACCGAAACCTTTACAGCTGCATAATTATGGGGGTACATTTTATTTAATTACAACAACGTCGCAGAGCACGAGTCATTACAGGCTAATAATCATAAACGATAAAATCCAGCTATCAAACTGTATACTAGTTTGAGACTTATTAGAAAGTATTTAGAAAGCACAGTTTGTTTGGAATTTACTGATAATCTTTCACATCAATAAGACTGCAGCTTTACCGTAATCAAACATAAACTGTCAGGCAAAAAGTAATACTAGAAAAGAACAGTGTACTGATATAAGTCTATTTACTGTTTACTAATGATCTCTTTAATAATAATCTGACAGATAACGTTAGCCGACTTGCTGCGATTACGGGTGGGATTGCTAGCAACCACGTTAGCTAAGAGAACAGCAAATGTGATATACTTGCTACAGCTGTCCTGATTCTGTGACCCTCTTTCTTTCCTTGACTTTTACATAAATATCATCAAATGTTGACATATACTGTCACTCCACATGCATATTAAACACAGAGTCGGTAAGATTAGCTAGTCAAAAGGTCGGCACAGCAGATTTTCAGAACCAAATCTATCTGGCTTAGTTTAAAGTGGAGGACACATTTCTGCAGCTGCCCATAACTATATATACGCTTTTATACCATTCAGAATACGTACCTAAACGGCTACATAGAACTAGACGGGGACCAGATAAGTACAGTGGACAACAAAATTGGGTGAAAGGGCAACGGCAACTGGATTTCCTGGAACTTAAGCAGTGCATGCCTGGGAGCCAAAGGATAGTCTACCACATTGAGTTAACGGGACACTTGCGTATGAAAATATGTTGTTTTCATTCAAAAAAACTGAAATAAAAAAAATAAAAAAGTAAGTAGCTGGATGACATTCTTATGCAGGGCAAATACTTTGATAGATCACAGTACGGACTGCAAGCGTTTCTTCGGACAGTTTGCTAGTCGGAAGAATAAAGCTGACGGACCAGCTGAAGTGTATATATTTGTATATGCACACACTGTCATAAACCTGTACTAAAGAGTCTGACTCGCCATGTCTGATTCAGTGTTAACATTCTTACATTAACTAAAACATCTGTTTATATATATATATGTGCTCACATAAAAATGATTCATTATTCGCATGTGAAAATCAGATTAACAGCAACGCACAATAAATTTCTCTTGTGTTTTCCTCATAACTGAACATGTGTAGCTGCAGGATATTCGTAGCGATTCTCACCTGTATGTAGTCAACTTCAGTGATTAAGGTTATTCTCTTCGGCGTTTCTTATATCCAGCTCAGCAACCTCTACTGGTCAAGTAGAGGTGTATTTATATCAGACAGTGACGGGGCAGCGTAACCTCAGTACTACAGCACCTGGCTTCCTGTCCAATCACAGCTCACAGACATGATGCGGCGCTACGAACCCCCTGAAAGCTTCCGACCAATCGGAGAATACCAATCACAACCACGCATCACAGCCGTATTTGCTGTCCAATAGTATGACATGCATGATGTCTGGTGAGAAAGAAAGAGCCAATCAGGTTGCACAAATAATTCCTGGCGCGGTAGTGGGTAGCACTTGTAGTACAGAGCACCATGGTTATGAAAAGTTGTAGCTGTCATATAATTTCTGGTGAGTATCAATAGTTGCCAGGTGTTTTATACTGCAAAAACAGTGTGAATTACAAAACCATTATATACACATTACTTGTGCTAAAACTATATTAATCACTAATCAATATCAGGCTTCTAGACTACCTTTATATATTTTAATGATGACAGTTACTACAGGTTTCCAAATGATAACCAGAATAACTGTTATTTACTTTATTTTACCATTTTTCTGTGAAAAAACAAATAAACAAGCAAAATTAATTCGGTAAAAACACCACCGCTTTAAGACCAGAATGAAAACCATTACACTTTAATTGCGAATCTGGGTTGTATTATTATTCCAAAGCATAAAGATTTAGAAAAAAATTAAACTTCAAAATTATAGGTTGTAAGTTAAATAACAGGTCAATACTAATGAGTCAGTAACCACTAAGAGTTGCTTAGTACAGAGGAACAATTAAATGTAGTCTCTATCAAGAGCTACACAATGAATAAAAATGCATCAACAAAAATCATGGGACAGATTAGGTAGATGGATAAGAAGAGCACAAAATGTGGCAGCAGAAACCAAAGGAGAAATACTAGCTGTGGCAAGGCTAATATGAGTCCAAGGAAAGACCTACCTGGTTTAGTGTGTGTGTGTGTGTGTGTGTGTGTGTGTGCGTGCGCGCGTGTGTGCGTACATATATATTCCTTTAACAAAAGAGAACGTACTGATTTTGCTGATGGGTTAAAGACCTGATGATACCAAATACGAGGCACTACAGCAAGTTGGCAACAAGAATCACTGTTTATTTGCTATAAATGGAACACAGTGTAAACATTTGACCCTGTCAAAACTCTGTAATTCAAACTAACTGGACATCACAATTTCACAATAAAATGTATGATGAAAACAGTACACCCTTACTGTCAACATATTACAAACATAGTACAAGCATTTTTCTTTCATTCATTTTCTTGTCAGACTTTTTAAAACCCTGTTTAGAAAGTTTTTTAAAGCTTCAGATATTTTATTCTGAACAAACAGATCATTATCCTTTTGAATACATTCTTAAACTGAACTTGTGTATTAACAAGGGAAAAAAAATTACAATTAGTCAGCCCTTCTTCCATGCTCCTGCTACGTAGCCTTAACTAGTAGAACAGTGTACCACTGAAGGTAAAACAGAAGTAATACGTGTAATAAGTAAAAGTTTTATAACAACAGGTATAAGGAGATATATTAACAAAACTTAATGAGTGTGGAGAGAGGTTTTTGACTGCTACCTCTCATTTAACTTGATTCCCAGAATTTCTCTCCCATAACAACAGCAGCTGGCTTCCAGCTTGTGGCTCCAATTCCTACATTAGAAAAAAAAGATGCAGAAAAGTTCAAAATAGATCAAATGCATAATCAAATTATTATATATTTATGCAAAATGTATCTAATAATAACAAAAATAAAAAAAGGATCAGCTTTCAGTCCCAGTTTGTAACATTATGTATAGCAGAACATTTCGATCTTTTGTGTGAGCTTATTAAAATGCATTTTGATTGTTGCCTGGTTGAGTCATACACCTTACACCAGTGATTCTTAACCATGGGTGAGCCATGCCTTGAGGGCTGCAAAAAAATTTTTGTTTTACACCTGTGGGCCGTGGGACATTATTAGTTATTAATTGAAGACACCAGGGACTACTGTTATCCATGAAAATCTCAGTTACAATACAGCTTCTCCCAGCTTGGTGGGAGTTGTTTAATCAGCTTCAACAAGCAAGCAGAAGAAGACACCCTGCCCACCGTCTGCAGTTAGCAAAATTTATGGAGTAGTTCTTAAAACGCAAAAATGAAGATAAAAGTGACAATCCCCCCCTCTCAAAGTTTTTGCACCAGTACAACCCTGACTTCCTGAAGTAAGGGTTTGTGAACGGAAAAGAAAAGAAGCAGACCTGAGAGCCCAATGTGTGGAGTGTGGAATAATGCTATCCAACGAAGCACTAAAGCCTTTGAAATTAAAAAGGCATCTCGAAACCAAACATCCCACCCTCGCAAGAAAACCGGCGGAATATTTCAAGAGAAAAGAAAATGGACAGCAGATGCAGAAACGGTCTGTTGTGTCACTGACTGGTAAATCTAAATTTGCTTTAAAAGCTAGCTACCTCATATCCAGACTTGTGTCACAGAGTAAAAAGTCTTTCACTATAGCAGAAGAGTTGATTTTGCCTGCCACTGTACATATGTTCCATGAGATGATCGGAGAGGCTGCTGCAAGCTAAATGGACCCACTGTTTTCTCTACTGTGAAATCCTAGTAGCAAAAAAGCTACTGACCATCCTACTCTCAAACGACACTGTGAGCCACCATATCACAGACATGGCCTTAGACATACAGCATCAGCTTCTAGAAAGAATAAAAAGTAGTTCACTGATATCACGAATGGTGCATTACTGCTGGTTTCAGTTCGTTATCGCTGGGACAGCAGTTTGCATGAAGACACGCTGTTTTGTGGAGAGCTACCAACACGAGCCACGACTCAGCAATGTTTCCGCTGCATTGACAACTACTTCACTGAGACCGATCTGGACTGGCAGAACTGTTTTGGGGTGTGCACTGATGATGAAGCTTCAATGACTGGCAGGCATCATTAGGCAGATCTTTGATTGTGCACCAGAAGCTAAATGGACCCACTGTTTTCTCTACTGTGAAATCCTTGTAGCAAAAAAGATGTCACCAGCGTTCCATGAGGTGATGGATGCAAGTGTGAAAACTATCAAATTCATTAAAAATAACTCCAAATGTTTTGCCAAGCTTTGTGAGGACATGGGAGCAGATCATGTCCAGCTGCTCTACCACAGTGAGGTAAGATGGCTTTCAAGAGGACTGGTCCTCAAGCATTTGTTTGAACTGAGGAATGAGGTCTTCTCTTTTCTCACAGAGAAAAAAAAATTACACATTATTAAGCCAAGCTTGCCTACCTCTGTGACATTTTTTCACTGCTGAACCAACTGAACATCTCACTTCAAGGGAGAAACAGCAACATGTTTTTTGTTGCAAACAAAGTTGAAGCTTTCAAGGGGAAACTTGCTTTGTCGACTAAAAGGGCCCAGGAAAAGAGGATGGACATGTTTCCACTTTTATCTCTCATCTTGGAAAACTCCCCTCAAGTGAAGATCAGTGATTCTGTCTGTCAGCACCTTTCACAACTGACAGAGAAATTTGATGAATATTTCCCTGAGGATCCCAGAGAAGGACACATGTGGATTTTGGACCCATTTTCTGCAGATGCCACTCAAAGTGATGTTGCTTTGCCCTCACATCTGGAATCCCACCTTCTGGAAGTTTCCACCGACAGCACTTTAAAGTTGCAGTGGGGCAAACTGGACCTGAGCTCCTTCTGGATTGCTGTCTCAAAGAAGTACCCATGTCTGGCACTGAGAACTGTGAAACTCCTCCCATTCACAACTACATATTTGTGTGAATCAGGATTTTCCACTGTGACCACAACCAAGACCAAAGCCCGAAACAGACTCAGAGAGTGAGCCTTTCTCTCTGCCTTGATGACAACAGTCTACAAAACTGTCAATAATAATATGCGTAACAGTATTTCAAAAACTGCTCATCTACTGGGATTTCTTTAGGGTTTACAGAGAATGGTCTGAAAAAGACAAAAAGAAAATTAAAATGTCAGTATATCCAATATCCATTTTTGCTGGGGAAGAAAGTTTTATAATAGGGTCAGGATTTGGGATAAATATGACAGCACAGATTTATGATGGGCTTGGCTTGGCGTAAAGGCCTTTTTTATTCCAACATCAATGTGGCCTGGTGCTGAAGGTAAAGCTAACCTCAACCCCATCAAGAACTTTTGGTATGAACTAGAATGCCTTCTCGTTCTCGTACTGACCATTTTCAGAAGCACGAATGGTACTGAATTACTCCCAGGAGAAAGTAATTTGTTACAGTACTCTTTACATTACTTTCACATTTCTCCATAAAATGACATGAATAGCACCGTATCATAATCAATAATTACCATTTAACAAACCAACACAAATCTCTATCCTAATTCAGACACATATATGATCTCTTCATATTTAGGTATGAACACAAAGCCCAGATGAAAAGCAGCACAAAGAGACTTTAGAATCACTGTGGCGATCATTTTACTTTAGAAACATGAACAGGTAGAAACAGAGGCTTGACAGCTCATCAGTTTGTTACCTGCTGAAGTTCAGGGATTGGCTGTCTAGGTCTGGCTAGGGTTGGCATTCACTCAGCTTTAGTGTCACTCAGAGTTCTTGGACAGAGTTCTAGATGATGTCACTTTCAGTGAAGGTCTTGCATATTTCAGTAAGACAATGCTAAACTGCATACTTTATCCATTTACTGTATCCATGGCTTGCGAAGCCATGCTGTTAGAAGGCTCCGGGTGCTGAACTGGCCTGCCTGCAGTCCAGACTTTTAACCAACGTAAAATATTTGGTGCATCATAAAACTATACAGTTTTATGATGCAAAGGACCACAACTGCTGAAAAGCTAGGATCCTCTATTAGACAAGAAGGGGACTAGAGTTCTCTCCCAAAAGGTCAGCGAGTCTTAATGGGTGTTAAAAGAGCACAGTAGGAAGTAGCACACAGTAGGAAACATGGCTATGTCCCAAGTTTTCTGAGAAGTGTTACTAACATCACCTTTTTCATCTTTAAAGGGCATATTTGCTCAGTTTAAGCATTCGGTATGCTTTCTGTGTTTTTTGTGGATACAAAAATGGTTTAATGAGATCCGATTTTATTCACATTTTACACAACATTAAAACTTTTTGGAGTTTGTGTTGCAGTACTAATTTAGTGTTTGCAAATGATTTGTTTATTAACTGTTCACTGCATTCTCTGCTGGAGCAGTATGCCACTACCATTCGTGCTGGCAGTCAAATTAACTGCTTGTAACAATATGTGAAAGAGCTTCTATGCTGTGATGCACCCTGTATGTGTACCTGCCCATCCCTGCTAATCTGGACCTTCTTGTTGTCATTCCATGGGTTGAGGATATGCTGGGTGCACTGGAAGGGAATATTTTCTTTGTGTATCCATTCTACACTGAAAACCCCTCCTAGTTCCATGAGGCCCCAGTCCTGACAGCTCTCCTCCTGACTGACGACAGACGTCATGCGAGCATAGCCCTATGAAAAAGAAAAAAAACCACACGTTTGGTCTTTCAAAACCGTTTTTTTGTTTTTTGTTAACTGTTGCAATTTCACAGTCTGTGTCATGACTCTGGCACACATGATCATGCATACAGATTCTTCCATTTGAGTGTCACCTGGAAGTGTCCAGAGCCCTGAACAGAGAAGATAAGGATGATGGCACTATTCTCCAAAAAGGCCTTGGTGAGTTTGGTCTCATTGCTTGGTGTAGTAGACCAGATGCCTTTTTGCTGAGAAATTTCCAAGTTCCTGATGTTGCTGCTTTTCATAATAAAGTATCGGACTAATGTCTGATGGCAGGCCAGCTGAGTGCACACAGGCTTCACAACCAGCTGCAAAAAGAGAAGAGAGAAACATCAGCAAGCATTACCATCCAACCTCTATAACCCATCATTTAGTTAGTATGACTGTAACGCACGCCAAACTCACCTGTTTGTGTATAAAAAAACAAAAGGAAGCAGACACTTAGAGACTCATTAGTTCATTTTGTTTGTGCTCTGTGTGCGTTTCCAAATCACATCAGATGCACTGTACTGAAAAATTATTTTAAAGTTGTTAACATACTGGACTGAGTTGAAATATTTGTTATTGGCAACACAAAAAAAACTGACTAAGATTGTCTAAGATAATAAATAAGATGAAAAACTAAAACATAGGAGTCTCAAATGCATCTCAAATAAATAAATAAATACATACACAAATAATCCAAGAAGTAGCTATAAACAAATTAGAAAAGAAGGTAAAATATTCCCTCCAAACAAAACTTATACATTCTAAATGAGCAAATCAGTTCATGCATGATTACATTGCTCAGCCCATGAAAAAGTCTATTGACGCTTATTGGACTGACGATTGTTGGTTGTAAAATTTTTACATATCACCCAACCTTAAATATTACTACAAGATACTCTGTAATAAACTGACAGAAACCTTTAAATCTTGGAAAACTTGAAAATGACTGATAGGAGAAATTACTGCAGAGAAGACTTTTAAAGTCTAGGACAGGGGTGTCAAATGTACGGCCCACAGCCCACATCCGGCCTGCGATACAATTATATCAAGCCCGCGAGATCGTTTCATATTCAGTTATTAATGGCCCGTCAGTATGTTGGAGCCGAATCTTCAGCCCTGCTGAGAATCCATGCAGGAAGAGGTGGGACTTTATTTTGATGGGCACACCATGCAGTCAATCACATGTAAAGACCGACTGGGATCATACCATTATGGGAAAGAAGGAGGGGGGGCGAGGGGGGATCCAAAGACAGCAAGTGTAGTGGTACAGGCCAGGTACACAGAAAGTTGGGTAGCCGGATTTTAATCAAGCGTTTAAAATGAAGAAAGGAGCAAAAATGTACATAATGATATTAGAGACTGGAAAGCTGAGTTCAGAATTGAGGAGGATAAAAAGTTTCAAACTTGTACCTTAAAACTTGTGTGTCTTGTCTAGTAGTAGCAGATGCATATAAGGCTTGTATGAAAACACTGAATAATAGCTGGATACTACATAAAACTAGTGCCTTTGAATGTCAGAGATACAGAAATGTGTGCATGTAGCACAGAGCCATGGCTCAGTGTTGTGTCTAAATAAGTCTCACAGGCTGAGGTGGTTGAAGCCATTTATAACTCTTAACTTGTTTGATCTGCTGCTCACTTCAAACTAGGGCTGCTTGATCATGGCAAAAATGATAATCACGATTATTTTCACTGAAATTGAGATCTCGATTATTTGACGATATTTATTTAACAGTGTGCAAATACTGATTACAGTGGAAATGTTTGCAATATAAAAAATAAATGAAAAATGTAAACATCTATGTTTAGTGAACTTCAAAATACTGCACAATATTTGATCCACCTCTGACTCCACGAACCCATAATGTTTCCACACCACTGAAGTCATTTTACCTCTCTTTTCAACCAACGGCATTCTTTCTTCAGCAGCCATTATCCTCTCCTCTACAAATAACTTCTGCTTAGCTTTCCGAGCTTTCCGAGCTTCCCTCGGGTCCTCTTAATTGTTGTGACGCGTGTTCGAAATGCAGAGAGGTGCGCTTGATTTGCCACACGGAGCAGCGCGAGAGTAAAGCACGAGGGAGATGCTAATAATCGGCTCAGTCATTTTTAATGATCATAGCCCAGATCGTAATCTAGATTAAAATTCGATTAATTGAGCAGCCCTACTTCAAACAAGCACAAGCAGCAATATTGGACTTTTAGATGTATTTTCATAAGTTTACCAGGTTTTCCAACAGATAAAAACCTCCCTTGTGGCTATTCATACTACACAAAGTAATGAAGCAATAAACAATTAAACTGTTGAACCCCAACACCCCCGGTACTGGGGCAGAACATCTGGTTTAGCAGGATCTACCGCCATATGTGTTATTTAAATATAGACAGAAATATCAGAATCTCAGAGTCATTTCAACAACCAAACAGCTAAAACAGCAAACAATTAACAAGAAGGTAAATAGATTCCACAAATAGATATGGACATACTGTCAGGAGCTGAAGGCAGAAATCTCACAGATTCTGCAGGTTTCGTCACTCTAACAGCACTGTACACAAAACGTTTTTTTTTTTGCTGCTGGTTCAGTGAATTTTGGTCAGCCACTTTTTCTTTAGCCCAAAAATGACTTCTAACAAAAAAGCCTAATTTTTGAAATTTCAGCTTTCACAAATTATGCCAAATTGCAAAGCGCTTAGCTATGTCTCTAATAAATACTCTGTGACTTTGTGAAAAACAGAAAAGTAGCTGTTTTTCACTTTCTAGTATAGAAATTTCTGCAAGTTTTTTACAGTTAAAAAACAAACAAACAAACAAAAACTTATTACAAAACTTTTTCTGTAATTTTACACATTTATTTCTAACAATTTAAGTCCAAAGAGTTGTGCTGACCGATTTCTTTCACTTCATCATAAACAGTTAAATAGTAGTAGGGAAGCTTCACTGGTCTGGCCAGCTTAAGATCCATGTAAAATGAGTTTGACACCCCTGGTCTGGGATATGCATTGAGTTTGAAAGGTGTTAGGAAAACATGATGTGTAGAAATAAACACTGTTTGGCAGACTGTTAATACCTTTCTTGAGGAGAAATGATCAACGGTATCTGACTGACAGTCCAAAGTCGCAGAGCAGGAAGAAATACTGGAAGACTGATGATCAGAGAACTGATATCTGGACAGGGAGGGCTCATCTTGGCCGTGGGCTTGAATTTGACATAGGTCTGAAGCTGTTGTTAGACAAGACCTAAAAGAAAATGATTAAATGGTGGAACAGTATGACCTACTATGTTATTCACTATGACTAACATATAAAAGGTGTATCAAAAAGAATAAAATGGTTTCAAATTTCTTACAGACCGCATCATTTCACTGGTAACAATTGAAACACGTACAATTAGAAAGAGGGGATTGGTGAGTTTCACATGGTTGCTGGGGAGTAGTTTAACAACGCAGTGGTTGCATGGATCGCAGACACGCACGCAAAAGTATGGAACGAGTTTGACTATTGTACAGACATATACCATGCACCCAGAAGGGGACTCATTGAGTACTTGGGAACACTGTAAGGTTTGTATGTAAAAAGCGTACTGAGGTACTATGCACCTCAGCACCTGCTGATCCACTCTGTAATCTAATGGTTGAATGTGGAACATTTAGGTGCTTGATTTTATACACCTGTGGCCGTGGAAGTGACCGGAACATCTGAAATCAATGATTTGAATGAATGAGTGAACACTTTTGGCTACATAGTATACTTTTGGCTACATATGGACTAAAATCTCAAATCCACAACCGTACAGCTGTAACAGCAATTTTATATTATTCATCCACTGTCTGTACTCACAGTAGAATTACAGTGATTTGATTCTTGTTTTGTTTTTATTATTATTTGATTCAGCTTTTCCTTTGCTCCTGCTAAATCGCTTTAAAAAAATACCCTGCTTTCAAAAAGTCTAAATTGTGGAAATTTTTACCATTTGATTTATTCCTTTTTAACTAGAAAGTAAAAAAAACATTTCCCCTTGAATTCTAGAATAAAATCTTTAGTTTCTTAATTTATCAGCTGTTATTGAGATGGCAAAATAATAACATATCTACTGCCGATATCTACTCTTTTTGTCCTTTTGATTGATATCGGATTGACAGGACAGTCAGAAAGTATAAAAATAATAACAACAACAATAGCATTAATTACACTGCAGTGTAAAGGCTATCGAACTCTAACCTGTCATTGGTGGTGGAGGTTGTAGGAAGTCGGGGAGTATTTTGGGGTTTTTTCACAGAGGTCCTTGTTCCTTCTTCTAATGGCATGGGCCTAGGCCGCTGACCAATGCCAGTGGGCTGCTGCAGGCCTGCTGCCTGCTCCTCTGCTCCAAGCACCTGAGGAAAGTTAGTTAAAAATGGCAGTCATTGAGAAAATATAGTGTATCCAAATAAGTGAAACGTAAGTGGAAAGCAGAAGAATAAGACATACTGAAACCAGAGTCTGAATGACAGCCTCATCCTGTTGTGACCAGGGCTTTGAAGGACAACGGATCCTCTTGATAAATAAGCTTTGCCACTTCTGCCTCAGTTCAGACAGCAATCCTGCAGCCTGACCACAAGATACAACTTTAGTCAGAAATGCACGTAATAGTTTATACCAAAACATTAATATGACAAAATTCAAACAACACCAGAGAATATAGAAAATATAATTACAAAGTAAGTAAAATTTATAAAGCTCTTTTATAGACAAGCAGTCAGTACTTGGGAACAAAACAGGATAAAATAAGAATATAAAGTGCCACAATAGAAATACAAAATTAATCTAAGACAGAATAAAGTTAGCTGGTAATTTAAAAACAGTTTCATCAATAAAAAATCTGGTTAAACAAAAAAGTTTTTAACTGCTTGTTAAAATAACCCACAGAGTCAGTTATACGTAGGTAGAGTGGAAGGCTGTTCTAAAGTCTTTGCGCCACCAACTGAAATGCTCCGTCTCCTAAACTACATTCTGAGCCTTTGATCAAAGACTGCAAGCAGCAGTATGTTTAGTAAGAAGGTGGGATAAATAGTCTGGCAACTGTCTTTGTATGCATGTAAACAAACACAGCCAAGGAGACCACATGTCACAGCTTAGAACTGTTTATTAAATGAAAGAAACAGGAATGAGAAATAGATTTTACATGTAAAGGCCCAGAGAGGAATAAAACACTACACCGCCATTTCAAACACTGGACTTGGCAGCTGAACAAAAAGAAGCAGAGTTTGGCAGTTTTATGCCAGATAGATTTCCTAATGCAATCTCCAAAGGGATTTGTGTCTCGGAGGGAATAATTTATTAGCTTGTCAACTTAATGTATGAACCATTATAGTATGGACCCACAGTGGACTAGGATGGACAGCCTATCCAGCTTGTGAGCCTTAAAAGGCATATATAGCTGAATGTCTGTAGAATTGGTTAAAAATATCAGAAGAAGACTGAATGATGATGCCAGCTTAAAAAAACAAAACAAAACAACGCAAAACAAAAAATGAAAAAATGACACGCTGTAGTTTTTCCCTATAATTTGCTAACAAATGGCAAATTTCAAATAAGAGAAAAACTACCCATAGTCGGCATCAAGATTATGTTTCTTTAATAAAGAAACATAATCTTGAAGGGGTTATTTCTGCTCGTTCTAAGTAGGAGGGAACACCGCCTTGCCTCAGAGAACTGTTAATCATAGATGGCAACCATGGACCAATGCCAGTTGGAGTCTCAAATAGGATAGAAGGAGGTAATATCTCTAACAAGGCATGATGACTAGTCTCTAGCCCAGGGGTTGGCAACCTGCGGCTCCGGAGCCGCATGTGGCTCTTTTGTCCTTATACTGCGGCTCCGGGTGGTTTGGGAAAATAAATTAGAAGAATTTAGCTGAAGTGTATTTTATTTGTGTTTAGTTCTTTTTTAACTTGTAGTTCTAAATTGGAAGATTATTGTGATATTGAAATATAAAAATAAAATTATATTTTATTATTTTTCGTCGTTCAAAATAAGCGTCACACTTGCGGAAGCCGGTATACCCGCCAAAACGCCGTGCATTTATTGAGACTTTCAACCCCAGGTAGGCCAATTATGGATCTTTGGATCCACATTATGTCAGCAGCTGTTCTCCACCGTGAACTATGTTAAAAACAAACACCGCTCACGCCTCACAGATGACAGCTTACAGTCCTGCGTAAAGATGAAAGTGACTTCGTACAGCCCCGATTTGCAGACGCTGTGCGGAGAGGTTCAGGAGCAGAAGTTCCATTGTAAACATACCACCGCAGATCCGACGATGTTTCCATGAACATGCTTTTCAGCATCTCTTTATTGACCACTTTTCACACACGGTTGCTGTACGCATACAGCCGGCTGTAGCTTTTCAGCTCACAGCCCGACAACACAACAGCAGAGAGAGCACAGACGTTAAGGTGGTGAGGCGTGATTGCGGGTGCCGCTCAGGTGAGTCTGACTCCCATGCAGCGGCACTGCAGACCACGCCCACACATTAACCAGGTAAAATAAATATTTATGCAGAATTTTGCAAATATTTATTTTTCATTTTTTTTGTAGCATAGTGATTTTTTTCCAATTATTTTTTAAAATTCAGGTCAAGGCTCCGCTACGTTCCAAAAGCCCAAAGGCAATATAAGGGTGGCAGCTCACAACAGTTTTTCTTTGCTACATGGATCATTTAAGTACAGCTTTTAAATTCCTTAAAGACCTTCAACTGAGTGTCTTTCCTTTTTGTTATATTTCTTTAAGAGTTCAAAATGTGTTAATTACATAAATAAAATGTAATTTTCTCTGTAGCACTTCATGGATTTCATAAGCAACACGCCTTATTTGTTCACACAAAGCATAAAGGTAAAAAAACAATATATACATCTTCATTTTAGATGTCAAAAAGTATTGAGATCGTGGTGTTTGATAGTAAAATCCCCCGCGACCAACTGTGTGCTGCTCTGATGCCTTTTGCTAGCTCTCCTTCTGATTATGCCAGTAATTTGGGCATACTACTGGATAGCTCGCTTAAATTTGACAAGCAAGAGTCTGCTGTTGTGAGGTCTAGTTTTAATCAGCTGCGCCTCATTTCTAAGGCTAAGCGCTACATTCCACACAATGACCTGGAAAAACTCATTCACGCATTCGTGACTTCCAGGTTGGACTACTGCAACTCTCTTTACATTGGCCTTTCCTCCACCCTTCTCGTTAGATTGCAGACTGTCCAGAATGCAGCGGCACGCCTTTTGACAGGTAGCAGAAAGTTTTCTTCCATCACTCCTGTTCTTGCTGGCTTGCACTGGCTTCCAATTAAATACCGTATTCAATTTAAAATATTACTTTTCACCTACAAAACCATTAATAATTTGGTGCCGAACTACCTCAATGAGCTTCTCAGGTTACACACTCCTGTCAGAGCACTTAGATCTGCTACCCAAATTCTTCTGGAGCAACCTCGTTCTCGGCTGAAGTCTCGCGGTGACCGCGCGTTTGCTGTAGCTGCCCCGGTCTTATGGAACAACCTTCCTGTGTCTATCCGGGCGTCTGACTCTCTGCCTCTGTTTAAATCACGGCTGAAGACTTATTTCTTTAATCTTGCCTTTCCACCTAGTTAACACTTGGTGTGCGTTGGTACATTTTTATCCGTTATGCTTGTGAACTACTTTTATATCTTATGATTGTCAAGGTTTTATAATTGATACGTGCCAGGTCCTTTCTTTTTTCCCTCCCATCTCCCTTTTCCTATTTTATTTTTGTCAAGCACCTTGGTATACCCTTGGTTTTTTAGTGTGCTTTATAAATAAAGTTTATTATTATTATTATTATTATTGTTTGCGGCTCCCAGTGTTTTCTTTTCCGTGGAAACCGGGTCCAAGTGGCTCTTTGGATGGTAAAGGTTGCTGACCCCTGCTCTAGACTATTACTGTAATTTAGTCATTAAGTGTAATTGGCAAAAAAGAAGTAAATGACTCAGGAAACTGAGAACCATCTTCACAAAGGGTGGAACTTGAGTAGATTTTGGAATTCAATTATTTACAAAGTGACTGAGAAATGCAAAGCAATTAAAATCCTCCTCCTTATTATGATTTATGAGATTAAACAAGAGGATTTTTAACCACTGGCAGACAACAGCTCAGATGTTTTCATACAGGGAAAATAACGAAGGACTCCAAAAGGTAAAAAGCAATGTTCCCTTTGTTCCCACCTCTCTGTCCATTTCAAAGACGAGCCAGTCATCTATCCTTATCTCGGATAGATCCTCTGTCTCACTGTCACTGATGTCATCCAGTGGACTTTCTAAAAGAAAGAAAATTAAGACATTGACTCTGTGATTCTGCACAGTGTGGGCTTATAAAATGTGGCATTTAAAAGATTTAATGTGTCTACATTTTAGGATTTTTTTTTAAATTAACTAATTAACTAAGTGCTGAGGCCTGAGTATTTTTGTTCATATCATGCATGTCAAAGCATTGTACACAAAACTTACATTAACATTAACATTACCAAGCTGAGCCATGTTGTATTATGACTTGCTTACCATTAGTTTTCTGTACAGCAGGTTCATGGAGGGCAGAGCTGTGTAATCTGGCACAACCTCCAAATATGGCAACAGTGATAGAAGTCACAAGGGTGCAACAGCGGACAGTGACCATCCTGTGGCCTCGGCTCATCTCGTCATAGATCATCCAATCTGTGGGAAGGGCCTGGGCCATTCTGGTTTGGTTCTTCTAAACAGGAGAAACACACATTCACATGACTAAAACCCTTTCCTTGCACTGATTTAAAACATTTTTAAATGTTATGTAAGAGGGAAAATAGTATGGAAATAATGAGCCAAGTGTGGTAAAAGAAGAATTAGATGACACCCAAGCACCTGCAATGACACATGGATCCAATGAGCTGAGAATAAATAACATGTTCTACAAAGACCTACCCCAGGTGGAAGGGAACAACTGCAAGCACTCAAAGCTGAGACCAAGTAACATTAAAAAAATGAGCGCTAGAAAACTGAGAAGTAACAGGGCTTGATGGAACGTCTATAGCAAATGTGCAAAATACAATCCAAAGTGATCAGAGAGGTAAAAGGAGCATTAAGAGCAATAATTGTACCAATGGCAGAGCAGCTCCAGCATATTCTAGGTGAAACCTCAAGAGGTTCCTGTCCAAAAGAGTGCAATCCCCTTTTAGATTCACTACTCGGCTTTCATCAAATTTGAGATTATCTTGTAGGAGAAGAATTAGAAAAGTGGGGGAAAGGTAGGAAAAAGCTCATATTCCGAATACCACATCTGTCAAACATAGTGGAGGGAATGTTTTAGCATGGGCATGTAGGACATCCAATAACATCTGGTCACTAGTGTTTATTGATGATCTGACTGGGTGTACACACTGAGTGTAATTAATAGTGTAATATTTTTGTTAAACCCTTGAATTAAGGCGGAAAGTCTACACCTTAAATGACATTTTGGCTTTGTCATATAAAATCCACTGTGGTGGGTGTACATAGGAAAAATGACAAAACTTGCGTCATTCTCCAAATACCCATAAAGCTAACTGCATGTATGCATAAGACTGTGTGTGTGTGTGTGTGTCTGTGTGTGTGTGCGTGCGTGTGCATGCATCTCCTACCTCCTTAAACTGAAACTGGCTTAGGACAGATGTGGGATGAAAGTGAAGCTTCTTCAGGGTAGACTCTTTGTTGAAATTAACCATATTTGGGTACATGCCAGCTACCAGGGCTGCCTTCACCATTGCCCAGTTTTCCGAGTTTAGATTCACATCACGGATGTCACAGCCCCCACGGGCTCGCACAAAACCTGGGGGACAAAGAGACTGCTTACCTTAACTAATCCCTAACCCTTCCTTGCTATTCAAATTTCATAGTATGGTCTAAATCAGTTTTATCCTTGGCAAAAAACCACAGGAATGTTTAAAAACACTGGCGGCTGCCATTGCGACCCCTCAGCCTTCTATACACCTATAGTATCAATTTAAAAATTTTACGCCAGCGTTTACTCAAGTTATCACAGTTACAAGATTTTCCAAAAACCTGACCTGTGACCTTGAGGTCAAGGTCACCAGGATTCAAACTCATCTGAGATTTAATTTGAAAATCCTAGGTCACTTAGAATTTTCAAATTTTTCTTCTTTAGTTATTGCATTCACAAAATTTTCAGAAAACTTTACCTCTGACCTGATCGAGGTCACTAATATTAGAATTTATCCAAGATTTTTTAGGAAATACACCTACAGCATCAATTTGAAACTGGCACCAAGTAGTTTCTATGTCCCCAACTTGCGTGTATGCATGCACTCATTAAAACCCTGTGCTACTTGACTGACCAGATCAATTTTCCATAAGTTTAACTGACTTGATGCTATACTCTTGATTAAAAAGCAATACTTTAATTTTTTTGAGTTGGGTTGTAATAATCCCTGTAACGATCATAAAGATATATCTAATACTTTATGTAAATTACAGTGATACTCATTGAGAAAAAAAAGGGCACGCAACGTGCAAGTAAATTAGAAGCCCTATTAAGTGAACTGATATACAATTTTAAATGATAATTGTTTTACAATCTACACAATGCTGTCCAACCCAATTATGTTAAATATCTGATTTTCATGATAAACCGAGGAGGATTAAATAAAAGAAACATTGAGAATTTCCTTGCTCAATGCTCTCAGGGACAGAAAATACCTAGGGCTTTGCCCTAAACACTGAGAGTCAGTTTCTAGAGAGCAACCTGAAGGACTGATTCAAATCATTGGCACTACAATCAGTGGTGTGAGCTATCACCACACAGTGATCATGTTATTGTTACAATAAAAAGTAACCATGTTAAATGCAAATGAGCTAAAATTTGAAATCAAACTTGATAAAATTAAGTAAAGAAGAATAGGTTTAAATAAAATATATTGATAACATAATAAATGATTTTAAAAACCAAAAAGCAAAAACAGAATTTAAAATGGCCATTTAAGACTTATCCAATAATGCCAGCAGCAAGAACTTTAATGCCAAAAGAGGATTTGGGGTCAGCGAATCTAACCTTTAGTGAGTTATGTATGGAATATTACAGAAAAAAAGTAGAACTGACCAATTGCACGGAGTTGTCCTAGCAGTTGTGTCCTCATGCCAAGTATCATGTCCATGGTAGCCTGGGACAGGAAGTTCTTCTCACAGAAGCCTCTCTCCCAACCTTCACTGCGAGCCTTCTGCCATGCCTGGCACCACAGAGGACAAAGATGTCAGAGAAATGTTTAACAACAACTTTTACTCACAAGGGACTGACCTCAAATTTGTATTCCAAAGTATGTATAAAAATAAATTTTTATAGATCATCCCAATTAATGAGTCAATATTTTTTAAATCAGTGATCATGCATTTTTGGTAGATATCTGTTAAAAGTTGTCTTCTTAGTGTCCTTAAGAAATTGTGAGATTTACTTTTGATAGGGAGATAGGAATAAATCAACACAAGCGTTGTAAAACCCAAAATGGGCTCACATCATTACAACATCGTTAAAATCAAGCACTCAACCTAAAACACTCTTCTAGTATGGGTTTCTGCCTACCTGGAAAGCTCTAAGTAAGGCCATGTGATCACTAAAGGTGTTGGAAGTGAAGCGTTTCCTGCAGCTTAGAGCAGCTCTCTTCTGTGAGCTTTGGGTGGGAAGGATGAAAGGGTCACGATATGCCAGAGTACAGGCAATGGTTAGAATGGGGTCCAGACACTTAAGAACAACAGCACACAGCACCATCTTCCCCAGATGGGGCTCCACAGGTAGATCAGCCAGGTGGTAGCCCAGATCAGTCAGGTCTTCATACTGGTTCATAGCATCTATTTTCTAAAAGTGAAGAGATAGAGAAGAGTGGTGAGAGTCAATATGGAGACAAAGGCTTATTGCCAGATTGTTTCAAATATTACCTTCAGCATTTGCACAGCATTCCGGACAGCATGTGTGGAAGGTGGCTGGGGAGCCTTGGCCAAGAATTCAGCTACTGGACAGGAGGAGGGAGCCAGCAGTTTGGTCTGCAGACACAGTTCCTTACACACACAACATGATCTAGTGTTTAGAATTATGGGGATAAACAACCTACTGTACTGTAACACAGGTAACACACATCTATGTTACCTGTGGATGAATTTTAAAAGATGAAATAAAGCATCCTGCTCTTTAAGTAAGCCATAGTCAAGTTTATATCATGTAGCCATCATGATACAAGTTTTAGTAGTACAAATACTTTGTTATTGCACAGTAGAGTTTTCTGCTCAGTGACGCTAGATAAACTGCAGATTTAAAGCTTATGTGTAATGGCATCATTTTAATCACATGTTGAATTTGTATGTGATGTGTTTTTGATAAATTATGCATTTTCATTTAGTAGTGGTAGTTTAGTGCAGGATAAATACAGGGAGTGCAGAATTATTAGGCAAGTTGTATTTTTGAGGAATAATTTTATTATTGAACAACAACCATGTTCTCAATGAACCCAAAAAACTCATTAATATCAAAGCTGAATGTTTTTGGAAGTAGTTTTGTAGTTTGTTTTTAGTTTTAGCTATTTTAGGGGGATATCTGTGTGTGCAGGTGACTATTACTGTGCATAATTATTAGGCAACTTAACAAAAAACAAATATATACCCATTTCAATTATTTATTTTTACCAGTGAAACCAATATAACATCTCCACATTCACAAATATACATTTCTGACATTTAAAAACAAAACAAAAACAAATCAGCGACCAATATAGCCACCTTTCTTTGCAAGGACACTCAAAAGCCTGCCATCCATGGATTCTGTCAGTGTTTTGATCTGTTCACCATCAACATTGCGTGCAGCAGCAACCACAGCCTCCCAGACACTGTTCAGAGAGGTGTACCGTTTTCCCTCCTTGTAAATCTCACATTTGATGATGGACCACAGGTTCTCAATGGGGTTCAGATCAGGTGAACAAGGAGGCCATGTCATTAGTTTTTCTTCTTTTATACCCTTTCTTGCCAGCCACGCTGTGGAGTACTTGGACGCGTGTGATGGAGCATTGTCCTGCATGAAAATCATGTTTTTCTTGAAGGATGCAGACTTCTTCCTGTACCACTGCTTGAAGAAGGTGTCTTCCAGAAACTGGCAGTAGGACTGGGAGTTGAGCTTGACTCCATCCTCAACCCGAAAAGGCCCCACAAGCTCATCTTTGATGATACCAGCCCAAACCAGTACTCCACCTCCACCTTGCTGGCGTCTGAGTCGGACTGGAGCTCTCTGCCCTTTACCAATCCAGCCACGGGCCCATCCATCTGGCCCATCAAGACTCACTCTCATTTCATCAGTCCATAAAACCTTAGAAAAATCAGTCTTGAGATATTTCTTGGCCCAGTCTTGACGTTTCAGCTTGTGTGTCTTGTTCAGTGGTGGTCGTCTTTCAGCCTTTCTTACCTTGGCCATGTCTCTGAGTATTGCACACCTTGTGCTTTTGGGCACTCCAGTGATGTTGCAGCTCTGAAATATGGCCAAACTGGTGGCAAGTGGCAATATTGGCAGCTGCACGCTTGACTTTTCTCAGTTCATGGGCAGTTATTTTGCGCCTTGGTTTGTCCACACGCTTCTTGCGACCCTGTTGACTATTTTGAATGAAACGCTTGATTGTTCGATGATCACGCTTCAGAAGCTTTGCAATTTTAAGACTGCTGCATCCCTCTGCAAGATATCTCGCTATTTTTGACTTTTCTGAGCCTGTCAAGTCCTTCTTTTGACCCATTTTGCCAAAGGAAAGGAAGTTGCCTAATAATTATGCACACCTGATATAGGGTGTTGATGTCATTAGACCACACCCCTTCTCATTACAGAGATGCACATCACCTAATATGCTTAATTGGTAGTAGGCTTTCGAGCCTATACAGCTTGGAGTAAGACAACATGCATGAAGAGGATGATGTGGACAAAATACTCATTTGCCTAATAATTCTGCACTCCCTGTAGGTTAGTTTGCAGTGATGAGTTGACAGTAAAGCTCTGTGTTGAACTGGTGCACAATGGCAGTGGTGCTCATGGTCAATGTTAGGTTACACCAAGTGTAGCAGAGATGAATTTGCATTTAAACTGATGATGCTTAGATTCATTCACTGAATTCCAACTTCATACCAACTGTATCCTGTCTAGTTTAAAGATGGTATAAACAGTACAGTGTCAGTGTAGGGGATGGAAATCAGCCAGGATAGCTGTGAAACATCTGCTGATATCTTGTTGAATTCAGTTGTGTAAAATCCACAAAGAGCAACAGGTCAGCTGATCACAGCACATAAACTAAGAAAACCAACTGCAGCTCACATTAGAAATTATTGAAAGTTGTGATTCTTTCCCTATGCTGAGCCACTACACAGATCTTAAGAGTTTCACCACCTGTTGAATTCCACTGTAATCCCTGACTGTACTCATTTTACTGTTCAGGCGTGGAGAAAATAGTTCCTTTTTAAAATGATCTTTCGCTGCTGGTGTCCTACATAAGAGATTCAAGCTGAGTACATTCATTAGAATTTGAATTTAGATTCAAATAAAATTTGTATTCTTATGTACTAATATTATTTTGTCATTATATTAATATAGCACAAGGGTTAGTTACCTCTGTACAAAAAGAATTGTCCCTCAAGGAGCTACTTTTTGCTTTCTTACTTTGAGCACATTTCAAAACCTGTACTTTTTTTTACTTTTACTTGAGTAAAGAAGTTTCTTCAGTACTTTAACTTTTAACAGAGTATTTTTTAGCTCAAGTATCTGTACCTCTACTTAAGTACAAAAAATCTGTACTTTTACCAGCTCTGTAGATAACCATCAGTTCAACATAAGTGTTATGACTCTGCATGTTCGCTATAAAACTAATAGTAATGTTTTTGCACTATAGCCAGAAGTTGTAAGCCTATAGGCTGTGATAAAGGAATATTTATTTTGCATACCATTCTGCAGGTGCAGAACAGCAACCAACTCCTGCACAACTGCAGAAATACATTTAGACTTGAAACATGACCATGTAGTATGTTTCTACCTGTAGAGGCATCCGGAGGAGCTGTGGAACTTGGAATTCCAGCATATTGTTGAACCTGAGTCGACTAAAGAGATGGAAGCAAATCCCCGGCCTGCAGCGCCCGGCTCTGTAGTCATGTCATATGTCATATGTTTAACAGCAATGGAGTAGTATTTGGTTGCAAGAGTAAAACCCATAAGCCAACAATGTAAGTTTTAGTGTTAGGCATAGGTTTTTGGATACTTATAATAAAAATATGAGCACTACAATACCTTCCTTTCCTTTGCAGAGCACTGGCTTTTGAGATCCACACAGTCTTTAGCATGGACACATTGCTGAGAGTATCAAAAGACTTCTGCAACAGGCAACGATTCAGTTAAATACTAACACCTTTATGAAATTCATGGAGTCATAATTTAAATCTAACTTTCTGAAGTGTTAGTGTACCTCTTTGACCTTTCCAGAATCAATGACGAAAACAACATCATTGATAGTGATGCTCGTCTCAGCTATGTTAGTAGAAAGAATCTGAAATTAAAAACTGACCAGTTATAATCTAGTTTCATAAGTACATTTCCTTCAAATATCATTTTGCATTACATTAAATGAAAAAAAAAAAAAATACTCCTGAGCTATGGCACAGATTACAGCTTCTACTGTGAAATGATGTTGAAACTTCAAAACTTCATAAAAGAAAGCAGACAGTACTGAATTAAAATGTCATACCCTTTTCCTTTAAAATACATTCTCATGTATTTTAAAGGAAATAAAATACAATGGGTACATTGAGGGTTTTTTTTTTTATATACTTCACAGGTTGGTTGTTCCAAGTATCCTATTCTTCTTGTTGATTATTATAGGTCAAACATGTCTCATGTTGTTAGTTTTGGGGGGTTTGTACTACTGTGGAATAAAGTTCTAATCCAAACATTCAAATATGAACCAGATCTGAAGGCTGCACTGTATTGTATAAATTTAGTATCAATATAGCCTATGCAATTAGGCAGTCAACAAAATGGCTAAATAATGGTAATAATCCCTAAATAGTTCAGTTCTGCTAAACCATTTGAATTAACTCCAAATTAGGTCTGCACTTCATTCACATCTTATAGCTTTGTTTCAAATCCATTGCTCATAAATAGAGCCTGAAAAAAATAAATTACACACACACACGTTGAGTATTCCTATCTTGTGGGGACATCTAACTGACATAATGCTTTCCCTAGCCCCTAACCATAACCCAATTGTAACCCTGTCACTAAAACCAAATTTTGAGTCTCAAAAATGCCTTCAAACTTGTAGGGACCAGGATTTTGGTCCCCACAAGTATAGCAAACTTCCAATTTTTGGTCCCCACAAAGATACGCATACGCTTGCACACACACACACACACACACACACACACACACACACACACACACACACACACACACACACACACACACACACACCATCATTATACATCATCTGAAACACCAGTGACTCACTATCTTCCTGACACCAGGAGGAGAGGTCTTTAAGGCTTTTTTCTGATCCTGAGTCTGCATGTCTGAATGTAGAGTAAACACATGGTACCTAAGAAAGAACACACCTCTATCAGAAAGCATGCACTTTGCTGCAAGCTTTTGTCTTCTCAGCACAACTTAATAATGAAACAGGCTAAGCAATGAAAATTAAGGACATATTTACATATAACAGTATATACCAGGGGTAGGCAACCTTTCTGATGATGAGTGCCATCTAAAATTTCCTCAGAAGTCAATGTGCTATATAATTGCATTGGCAATAAATTTAATAATGCTCTATATTAACAGTTACACACTATATAGAACAACTTTATAGAATTATATTTGTTCGCAGATGTTGGCAGCTATCAGTGAAAAGTTATCAGCTATTTTAAAACAAAAAAAGACTTTTTATCCATAACAAGAACTCCATGACAGCAAATGAACTGTACAACAGAAAATGCAAATGCTATTTATGGTCTCCTCACAACAATGATAAGAAAAATAAACTGGGCCAATATGGCATGTTTGTTAATACAGAGACACACATGTTAATGTGATCTCTGGTCTCCCACTCAGAGACACAGGTCTCCGAGTGTCCAGCAGTCAGACTACCTGAGGACACTCATGTGAGAGAAAATCTGCTCACACAGATATGTAGAGCCAAATACTGTCAATAAGGCCTCTGCAATGTTCTGAAGACAGTTAAACTTGCCAGGTAGTGATGTCCAGCAGGTGAAAATGCAAGCTCCATGAACATGCACAGCTATGGATTCCAGCTGCATCTGTTGTTCTGTAAACTTTGACCCCCACAGAGTCGAGATTTTCAGTTCAATCAGCTGCATTTCGATGTCCTCTGTGTCTAGCCAGTTAATGCGAGACAAACCCAGCTGCTCATTAAACCTTTCTGGTTTGATCAGAAAGAAAACATTGGTCCATACACCTGAAAAGTCCCTAAAACGCATTGTGAATTCTGTCTCGAGTCTACGGATGTATCCGTGTATTTCCGTGGTGCTGATGCTGCACTGAGCGGGCAGCTCCTGAAGCATTTGAAGTGTTGGAATGTGGAAATTTCAACATCGGTTGAAAAAACTGCGACCTAGCAACGTCCCTCTCACCGGTAGGCTAAGTGATTTTTAGCCAATTACATGTTGAATCTGGTAGTTGGGGTTGTTAGCTAAGATACCGTCATTAAGAAGCGGCACAACTAATGTGTCTATGCAAGCTAATTTGCGATGTGCACTGCTGGCCCGGCCATTTACTTTTTAATGCACCTTCTCAGATTAATTCACTGCGTGTCGTGCCATCAGTTAACCCTTCGCGTGCCCCAGGGTTGCCGACCCCTGGTATATACTATATGAATTTCCTATCAGCAACAAAATTGACCATTTGGTTACATTCCCAAATGCTTACAGACTTTTAGAAAAATGTGCTCCAATATGACCTGATACATGCCGCAACTTTTGGGGCTTTACTGGTGTATCGAATATATTAATATTTAAAACAAAACAAAAAAACTAATTTCAAATTTGGGCTTAACATAATACCAGAATCATTGGATTGTGTTTTTATTGACATTTTGAACTGCATCCCAACAGAAACAATTTTACCTCTCACTTTGGCCGGAGAATCTTTTATCATCATGGAGGATGCGGTCCCTGAGTTCCACTATTTCATCATATCCAGGAAGAAAAATTAGGACGGCACCTAAAGACCAAAAAAAGGCTCACATTCTAGCACAGCTGGTGATATCTGTTAGATATACTAAAATAAGCAATGGCATTGTGAATTAGAAAAGATTAAGACACTGCTATAAATCACAGGTTCACACCAATCTGCATTTTATGTTGTTTTTCATAAATCTGCTACCAGATTTACCATTGCTTTCTATGCTGTTTCATGTTACAGCGGAGCCTGTTGCAACCAGACTTAAGAGTATTGCACTGGCTAGCACCCAAAATTAGCTGACTTTGTACAAGGGGTACTCTTTGGCTCCATGTGGCTGTCACTTACGTTTGCATCTATATGCTGGTTACCTCAGGCTTTTCTCCCAGTTTTCCTTCCTTAAGGATGACGTCTTGACAGCCACCCTTTCATTAAGACCCTTTTTGATGACGTGTCAGTGAACAGTACATGGATTCAAGGGCCAGATGCATCTCTCAGCTCCTGTGGCAGGTCTTTGCTAAATGTTTTCCTATTTCTTAAGGAAATCTCTTTCAGATACTATCCATCTGCTGCAGACAGTTTTGTTAGGCCTGCCACTTGTCTAGTTTTCCTAAGAACAGCCTGCACACTAAGCAGAGATGTGCCATATTTTTGGCTAATAGCGCTTTAGGAATAACTTTGTTGATTCAAAAAAATGCTATTTTTATGTCTTACATTTGACATTTTCCTCATGTCAAGAAATGGAAACAAATCATGGCTGCCAGTAACATAGCACCTAAGGATAGAATTTAAAATTAGTTCTTTGCCAAATTGTATGTGCAGTATGTGTAATGTGCCTTTTTATGATTAAATGGTTCACAGTTCAGTAACAAATGGCTTGACAAACAAAAAACCTTCCTTTGAAAATCATCAGGTGACTAAACTTAAAATCAATGTAAAAGCAGACAATGTCCACAGAAAAAAAGACCTTCAGAAAGTCTGGAGAGTTATTGCTCAAAACCCCTTTAAAAAGACAAAATAGAGTCTGTCTCCCAATGTAGATATATGAGGGGTAGCTTTATCGTCCTGATACTTACCATCACTGGTACTGGAGCAAATGTTGTGCAGCAGATTCATGATGAGCTCCAGGTCTACCCACTGATCGTCAAAGCTATGATGGTACAGCCTGAGAAGTTCTTGATCTTCTAAGCTCATCTCAGGGCCACACTGGACCAGAGCTGACTCATCGAGGTTGCTCACCTCTCCCAAAGGACTGCACAGTAACAAAAATATTCAGTTGCTTCACAAAGAATTCATAAACCTTAAAGTTTTTCACAAGACTCAAGTGTTGTAAAATTAAATTACAATGAATAATATTAACATCTGAACAACTAAAAAGCTTTTAATTTATGTATCTGGTATTTATTAAATTAAAAAAAATAACCAGAAACTGACACTTCAAATTTCCCACACTTCATGATGCATGCTCAATCAGCCAGGTAAGAAAATCTCAAAAAGTTGATTCTGTTCATCTGGATGTAGAGTTTTCAGTGGGAGAAACATTATGTGACCCATCCAAGTGACTTACTCAGTCTCAGCTGACTGCAGGTTTCCCCAACCTTATAAACAGTACATTTGCATAATGACTGAAACTACATGGTAAATGGACTGATTCTTATATAATGCTTTTCTACTCTCCTGGAGTAGTCAAAGCACTCTATACAACATACCACATTCACCCAATCACAGCCAAGCACTGTTTCTATGCTTTGAAGTGCTAACTACAATTCACTACAATTCAGACACATTCATGCTCTGATGGATGCATCGGAGAGGAGCTTGGGGTTAATATCTTGCCCAAGGATACTTGGCATGCAGACTAGGGGGAGCCAGGGATTGAACCACAAACCTTCCAATCAGTAGATGACTTGCTCTACCTCCTGAGCTATAGCCACCCCACTGGCACCACTAACGAACAATGGGCTGTGAGGTCAGTTTCTTTCATTAATATGCAAATTGTCATGACCATTTGCATATTACTGATCAAGAATCATACTACGTCCAGATGAACAGAATCAACTTTTTGGAATTCCCACACTTCAGTGGGGGAATTTGTGTTGCCAGAGTGGAGACCACATCTGAGGAGGCAGAGATTTACCTGGAGCGGTATCTATCTGTGTGCCTGAGGTAAAATACTATTATTTTACTATTTTCATATCATTATATATTCAGTACGAGTGTGTGTTTTGAGTTACGAGTGCACTTACTGCAATATGCAGTGCTATGATTGGTCAAATCTGTTTATTCCGATCCAAAAACTAGAAATGAATAAACAGGACAATGACCCCAAACACACATCAAAAGTGGTAAAGGAATGGCTAAATCAGGCTAGAATAAGGTTTTTAGAAAGGCCTTCCCAAAGTCCTGGCTTAAACCCCATTGAAAACATGTGGACAATGCTGAAGAAACAAGTCCATGTCAGAAAGCCATCAAATTTAACTGAACTGGACCAATTCTGTCAAAAGGAGTGGTCAAAGATTCAATCAGAAGCTTGCCAGAAGCTTGTGGATGGCTACCAAAAGCGCCTAATTGAAGTGAAAATGGCTAAGGGACATGTAACCAAGTATTAGCACTGCTGTATGTATATTTTTGACCCAGCAGATGTGATCACTTTTTTCTGTTAACCCATAATATAGTCATAAAAGAACCAAACTTCATGAATGTTTTTTGTGACAAAGAAGTATCTGTTCCAATCACTCTATCAGAGGAAAATCAGAGTTGTAGAAATAACGGGAAACTCAAGATAGCCATGATATTATGTTCTTTACAAGTGTATGTAAACTTTTGACCACAACTGTACATAGCTATGACCAACAGATGCCATATGTAAAAGGGAAGAAGTCATTTAGAATGACAACTATAAGACATTAAAATGTTTACATGTCTTAATACTTTCCAAAGGACATGTATTTCAAAAAAACTCACATGGATGATTTCAACAGATCCACAGCATCAGTCTGCTGGAAGTGCTCGGCAAAGTCTAAGGCAGTCCTGAAAACAGATGAAATAAAAAACAGTGTCACGTATATGAAATTCTGCAGTTTATGCAACTACATTTTTGATTATTTGATTTATTTTGATTTCTTTATTTATTTTTGTTACAGGAAGAAGTTTAAAAAAATACTCAAACTGTAGTTACTGTTAAAGATTACATTATTTAATAACTACTACTACATACTTTAATAACTTATAAGATATGCCTTGTCTATTTCTATGGACGATGAAAGAAAACCAAACAACAGGGCTGTGAATCACAGAATGGTCACTATCGATTAATAAACTGGATTGTGACTGTGTGGTTTCTTACCATCCATTGGATGCCTTGATGTTAATGTCAGCACCCAGACTGAGGAGTTGCTCCAGCTGTGTAATAAATCCTCGACCTGCTGCTGCCATCAGTGCTGTGGTCCCTGTTTCACTGTGCATGTAGTCCACTACATAAAAAGATTTGGGGAATCAATCCAAATCAAACTGAACTGGAATATCATTTCATGTAAATAAAACTATTTCTCATCATTATTTTTTTTATAGTTTTATGATAGTATCTCCAGCTTTACATTAACTTAACACTGTTAGTGTTAAATGTTATTTTGTTAAAAACAACACTTAAAGATAACCCATCAGATTCATACCATTAACACTTTCACTGAGGATCAGATTGAAGAGCTGAATAAAAGAATCTTGGTCCTCATTTAGGAAAATGCTAGAAATGCATGAGTCCATCTCCCTCCTCAGCCATGGTTCCATCTGTTCAGTGTCATTCTCATTCTGTAACAAAACCATATAAAGTATAACTTGTCTGGATAAAACTATTTGCTGACATATATACAGACGTCTGTTTATATGTTGCCAAAAATCAAAGTTTGTGTTTTTGTGTTTACACCCATTTTCATTATCCGGTTCAAGGGTGTCTAGATTTCTATATGACAAAATTAAATATAAAATGCTTCATAATTCCTCAAATTGCTATGGAAATAAGTATAAAGAAATCCAAACTGTAACTTGCTCTATAGAATTAACTCATGCTCCACCTCTGCTAAGAAACAGGCACTTATTAGATTCATTCAGGATAATAAACATGTTAATATCGTTTTAAAAGGAAGTCCACGGAACACAAGCCTGTGTGCTCTTGTTTACTGGTACAAATCTCAAGTCTCTCCACATGCTTTTCCAAGTCACATCTGCGTCTGATCACTAAACCTGCAGCCTCTCATTCAGCCACCGCTCTGCAGCTTCACCTCCTCGGCTCTCCTGCTCAGGCCTGACACCTGATTGGCTGCTGTGCTCTGGATTTTTATTGGCTTGGATTAGTTCTCCACACTCTGGACTCTCAGCTCAGTTCAGCACTGCTCCTCAGAACAGCCAGCAACCACCCACTTCCCTATGGGTTTGGTCACATACTCCCTCACTCTGATCTGCTCAGCTCCAACTCAAAATATCATCCTCACCACAGCAGTAATTATTCATCTTTATAAGCTCATTTTAGGAAGAGTCAAGTATGAGATGATGGGATTTTAATTTAACAGTTTTACAAATGTCAAAATGCACTCTGGGCGGTCAGTATTAATTAAAAGCTACTTTCTCATAGTAGCAAACCAAAGTGCTAGCAATGTGAATATAGAGCTATAATATTGTTCTGATGTGTGGTATACTAACAACCCATATAAGGTCAAGGTCAAGGTCAAATTTATTTATATAGCACTTTTTTAGACAGACCATGCTGCACAAAGTGTTTAACAATATAAAAATGCCATTAAAAGAAACAATGTGAAACAATAATAACAATATAAAACAATGAAAGGACAATAAAAGAATTAAACCAATAACTAAGACTACTGAAATGAGACCAAAATGGTTGGGTCATAGTGTGTTAAAAGCCAGGGCATAAAAATGCGTCTTTAGTAGTGATTTAAATTGATCAAGTGTTTGTGCATATCTAATATTTAGGGGAAGACTATTCTAAAGTCTGGGACCTGCCACAGGGACGGCTCTATCGCCACGAGATTTGAGATTAGTCTGTGGGATGGACAGCATTAATTTTGAGCAAGACCTCATGGTTTTTCCTGGAGCATAAACAGAAAG
>NC_031972.2:10459139-10641639 GCF_001858045.2 Oreochromis niloticus
AGACTGTTCAGTCTAATTTTTTTCCGCTAGTTTAGTCAACTGAGAAATTAATCGCTAGGAGCTTCCTTACAGCAAACACTCTCAAGCAGACAGGAAAGGAATTGCAATAAAACGAAAACTCTATTTTATAAACACCGACTGATTACAACATCTTAGAAATCTCTCAGTGTGCACCATTAAGCTCATCTCGTCTATTCCGCACTGAAACAAACAAACCTGAGTTACTAAGGTTTTTGTGTTTCAGTGTGGTGCCAGGCCATTTACTGTAAATTAAGCTAATTTTAACACCAGTAAGCATGACTTATTTTCTGTCTGTGCATGACAGTAGCTAACTGGAGTGTGCATTTATTTAGAATGACAGGGCAAGATATCAGAAGACGTGCGTAACTGGCATAACAGGATGTCTCAATACTATGAGCGCAGTGCTCAAACTTTCCAAGAGCCAAGCCTCACTGTTCCATAATAATACAGGGATGAGGAGGACAATCCTGATGCAAGGTTTTTCAACAGCAGAATGAAAGGCAGAGCCTTTAGCTATAAGGCCCTTTTACTATGGAATCAGCTCCCAAATTAGATTTGGGAGAGAGAAACTTTATCTAATTTTAAGATTAGGCTTAACATTTTCCTTTTTGATAAAGGTTATAGTTATGGCTGCCATAGTGTTAGGCTGCTGGAAGGCTTCCCATGGTGCACTGAGCGTTTCTTCTTCACTCATCTTTTTTTTTTTTTTTTTTTTTTTTTTTTACTATCTGTGAGTTTATACACCACTACTGTATTTAATCACCACTCTGGCTCTTTCTCTTATTGTTTGCCTTTTCTCCTGTCTTTCTCTGCTCTCTTCCCATTCCCCTTACCATCACAGCAAATGGCTGCTCCTCCCTGAGCCTGGTTCTGTCACAGAGTGCTTTTTTCCTATGGGATTATCTAATTGTTGGATCTTCTTTCTAACATTGTAGGATCTTTACCTTATAATATAAAGTGCCTTGAGGTGACTGCTGTTGTGAACTGGCCCTATATAAATAAAATTAAATTCAACTATAATGTTGCTTTATATCCACGGCACATTATTTAAAAAAGGACAGATCTGCTTTTATGTTTCGGTTTTGCCTCTAATGTTTTTTTGGGACATGAAATGTTTTTTAGGTTTAATTCTGATTATTTTATCAGTTTAAAAATTATTTACAGTTGCATGTGTACTGTGGACATGTTACAAGTCCTTCGCTTAACTGAAACCTAAATATAATTTGGTCATTTTTCGCTTTGGTCTTATCTACCTGCTCTCAAGTCTGATGTGATAGCCGACAGTCTGGCCCACACCTTCCCCCCTCTCAGCTGCCACTCTATCAGCCACAGCAATGGCAGCCAGACGTCTGGGCTGAGTGCAGAAGATCCTGCAGGACTCTCCTTTCTTGCTGCAGTCATCCAGAAGGAACTGTGGGATCTGGACAAAATACATCAGTATGTATAACCACATTGAAAATGGAAAACCCCAACACAGTACATTTTAAGATCTATTTTCCCAGGCATAATATATAATTTAATTATAACTTTATTTTTTTTAAACATGCATTAAACATTTTATCAACTATGCTTTTGAAAAGAAACCCATTTCATAAAAGATATTTCTTTTGATATTATTAACATATTATAATATTAACATAACATATAGGTACAGGTTGAGTACCTAAATATTTTACTTGTTATAAACAGAGGTACCAGAGGTAAGGTTACCAAGTAACCTCCACATCCTAAGAGCAATTACAGCCAGAGGCTACTGGTGCGTTGTCTACGTTTTCAGTTTGTATCTTACAATAAACAGTTTAATAAATAAAAAATGTAGAAAGCAATCATGACTAAGATGTCAGAACCAAGTGCTGGAATATCTACTTGTCCACAGACACACCTGTGTTGTTTTTCCAGAGCCAGTCTCTCCCAACACGAGCACGACCCTGTTTTTTTTGATAATTTGGATGATCTCCTCCTGGTGTTCATACACAGGCAGGGAGCATCGAAAACTGTCTAGCTCTGATGGACTTCTCCGACGAGGAACCATAGGAATCCCATTGTTTAAGCGTCCGCTCGCTCTGTTCTTGTCATAACTGTTGTCTGAAAGGACACAACAAAGACAGGCTAAGAACAATGCAGCTGCTGACTGAGCTATATCCAAAGATGAAAGGTGTCAAAAGATATTTCTGTTTCACTTTGTGTGTGTGTGTTTGTTATTATTTTACAATTACTGTTGCAGAAGCACAATATGGGAGATTTGGTCCACATCAAAAAAATAGCAAACATATGGTTGGGTTAGCCCCTACATTTAAAGCCCATATGACTAGTGCCGTCAGGCTTGGAAACACACACACACACACACACACACACACACACACACACACACACACACACTCTCTCTCTCTCTCTCAAAAAAACAAAAAACAAAAAAAGACACAGTGTGCACTGTCTTTAAAGCAATTCAGGTCTATATTTTGAAATGTCCAAAGTGGAATAATAAGCAAAGTTGACTTTATGTCTGTCTGTGACTTTATAAATTTATATTTTAAGACATAGTTACAGCCAATGTATATCTACCAATGTTCTCCCCATGTAGCCCAGTAAGCTAAGAGTCAACATTTTGGTTTAACATCAGTTTGGTCCTTTTTTGTTGTTTTCTCTCTAGTTCATAGAGAATATTAGCAGTCATCAGTAAAACACAGCTGTATTTTATGCACACACAATGACAGTCACCAGGTTCTGCAGACACAGATATGCCACTTTTTTCATTGGGTTGTATATCTATGCGTTCCTTCTTGCTGATGGGAAACCTCTGTAGCAAACTGCGGATAAAATATAAGGTATTCTGGGAGAGTGTCATGGGAATGGTCGGCTGAGGATTATCCGTTTCATTCTTCTTCCTGATGGTGAGAAAGCGATTTGGTCCCTTTCTGAAAGACAAGGAAAACGTTCTTCCATTACCATACTTATTATAACTTGTTTTGGTCTTCAGTGAAGAAGTGATGTATTTGAAACCCCTGTTGTTAGGTTCACTAATGACCTTCTCTTTGTGTGTAGCAGTAAAGTGAGACATGGGTGATAAAAGAGGATTTTGAAGGAACTGCAAAGAGAGCTGTTAAGCACAGAAATGACATTAAGAGCATAATTTAATAAATGTGTGCCAGGAACTGGTCATGCTGCAAAAACTGAATTGCAGGACTGTGAAAAACAAGACACTGTTCCTTGTATTAAGGGGGACTCACAGACAGAAACGTCTTGTATTTCTTCTTAAACTACTGTCAAGTTTTGTTTTGTTTTTTGTGAATTCAACATTGGTTATTCAATATAATTAAATTTCTTCCTTTAATTACCCACCAGTTTACCAGCTGACAGTAAGATCTGACAAGTCTGACGAGAGGTATGGTGGTGGTATGTGTAACTTAGTTGCACATACCTGTTTAGTTACCTATAATGAATGTGGCTTAATTAATTTTAGATATGTACAACCTTTAAATGCTAGCATCTCAATCACCTCAGAGAATTTTACAGTTCCTAAAATAATCTAGAATAATTAAAATTAATTAAAAATTAACCAATACTACTTTACTAGTCTTTCAGTAAATCACATAAAAAGGTTTCAAGGATGAATTGAAATCTTTGATGAAATGTTCTTTTTAAATATTCAAACCCTGGTAATATCACATTGAATTATAATCAATTTGCAGATTTGTGTTTAAGTATAATCACAGTGTCTTTACAAATGCAAAATCTAAAAGGTGTGATCAAAAGCTATTTACTGACATAATTAAAATGGACTATGTCTGTACTCCTGTAACTGGAATTAAATTAGATAACTTTAATTAATCCTTGTGTAAGTGCTGAATGGGAAGCAGAGCAGTTATTCAAGCATGCATAGGTGTTTCTGAAAAGAAGGCTTTTGTCAACCTCCTTGGCACCTCAGAGATGCCAAGCAGAAAGTTGCAGGAGAAAACACAAACAGCACAATTTGTAATGACCACTGGCATCTATGTATTCACCATAACACTAATAATTCCTAATTATTATATTTCTTTTTATTAAGGAAGTCCACATCAGCAATAGGGTATGGCTATAGACATTATATGCAATTGCAAAGTCACCATTAAAATCACTTAAATCAAAACTACAGACCAACTTTACTGTAGATTAATGCTCTCTCTCCCTTTTAAGAAAGAGGGTACATTCATTTTTAAATTACTCAGCTCATTTTCAGTGCTAATTGCTTACATTTAGCACAAGGTGTAATGACTGAGATACTGATGGGCAACAATCCTGGAGGAAGAACTTACCCTTTGCTGTTAGAAATGTAACCCAGAGATTGGGCCATTCGATGAATGAAAGCCCTCTCTGTACTGGTCAAGGAGGAAGGAAATTCCATCTCTGTTTAGTCAGGGAAAGAAAAATAATAAATAGTAGTAAATTATTGAGTGACAACCATAATTACTTTCTGCTCATTCTGGGAGATGTAATGAATATAACACTGGGAAAATGCTGTTACATACTATAAGAATGAATGTTTTTTATTTTCTTATATAGACCAATAAAAACAGCTTATACCTTTCTGGTCACTGTACTGAAACCTCTCTAAAGCCAAGGTCACTGCTATCTTGACTTCTTCATCAATATGAATTTCTTTAAAGCTGCTGGCACTGGAACCATTATGGCTCATGGATGGTTTTTGTGTAGCTGCACCAATTTTTGACATATTGCACTGCAACAAAACAACAGAAAAAGTGTTGTGAAAACATACATACATGCATGCATGCATCATTTCCTGCAGCGTATTTGTTGTTAACCTCTTAAAAAACCAACATAAAAGGAGAATCTAAATACTTGCATATCTCCTGAATGTAATTAGACCCCCCCCCCCCCCCAACAAAAAACCCCCCAAAAACCAACAAACCAGACACGTAAGGCGGTGGTTAATGTGACACAGTGTGGTTCAGCTGTTTAAGCTGTTTAAGATAAAAAAGTACAACTTTTTTATTTTTTCTGATGGAGCAAGTTCAGAATGACCACCCTCTTTCATAATACTATTAATTATGAGCAGTGAAATTATAGAATTTACAGTTCTTTAATAATAAAGCCTTTATTAAAGCCACACATAAACAACTGCTCTCCATTTTAAGTCTTGATGCATGTTCTATCATCTAGGCAAGAAAAGTTTCTGTGATCTCCATTTTAAGGTTACTAGTCTTGACGTACAGATTGGGCAGCAACAGGAGCCTGAACCTTATGAAAATGGTCGTTATTTATCTGTTGAAGCTCTGAACACCATCATCACGGCATACCCTAAACTTAAGACTGAATTTACTCTCATCTATGAAAGCCCTGAGCTGAGAGGTTGCTGTGGGTGCTTTTCTATCAGGTTCTACACCAGCACAAGTTCCAGAGGACTTTTTTTTTTTCCTGAGACTGTGACTCTGTTCAGCGTCCCCACAACCACTGGCATGACAACAGCTGAAGCTAAGTAAGCAGTGTCTTCTACCTTCAAGAAACTTCAGACATTCTTGCCTAATTCAATGGTAGAGGAATGTCTGAATGCACCAGCGATGCTCTAGCTAGAAAGAATTTTTAAAAATCAAATATGGTAGTTAATTTTTTTTAATGTGTGATTCAAAATGTTCTACAGTCTTTTAAGCCACTTAAATCAATCAATGTCAACTCACCACTATGTTATTGATTCATTTGTTTATTGTATTTCCATCTAGCTGTGTGAGGTGGTATTGTTATTAGGTGCTCCAAAAAAGAAAGATATCAGAAAAGATAAGGTGTTAAGTGCATTAAGCTAGCTGTTAATTTACTAACAAATACAAAACATGACTAAAATCAATGAAATAAAAATCAATAGAGTCCGAAGTTTCATATATATGCATTTATGTGAAATAAATCGCAAGCACACGTTTTTCCCACGAGTCCACAGGTCAGCCATATCTTGCTCCCTCTGTGAGCTGTATAATACCTGTTACTGATTTATGAAACACACCCATGTTAACTGGTCATCGACACAGCTTTACAAAGTCAGTCAACATAATGCACCATCCTATACCATACTATTATTTTGTTCAAAATAATGACACGATTCATTTTTCATCGGTTCAGTTATGCTGCTGGATTTCTTAAGCTTATGCATGCGCTGTTGTGATGAGTATCAGTATCAGAAACAAGTCAAATGGCAATATAACCAACAGATGATTTTTGTGGTGAGTGGAACTGCAGTACGAGTGTATTGGACCTTATGGAAATAATTCATCCTGATCTGTAGATCAACCTTCAAACTTTAACCAGATACATGATCCCTTGTGTTTCCCGAGTGGCGCCAGCCCTCCCTTTAGTTATGGTTTGGTCTGTTTCAGCCACTCACAGTCATAGAATGCTTCGAGAAACTCTTCTTTGGAGATAGAACATGTCATTTTCGACCAATTTTCTTTCCCGCCAATTACAAAACCCGTTAAGGTAGAATCCACAACTAATGAGTTTGAATATTTTCAATCATAACCGAGAGAACTACATACTTTTTTTTTTTTTTTTTTTTCTTTAAAGTTCTCGGCATAGGGTAGTGCTTGTGGCTCACAGTGTTGGTAGGCTAAGATTATACCTGTTTTGACCAGAAGTTGGAATACATTTTAGACGACTTTTACTCTTGCTTTCGACTTATATTATTAAATCTGCGACTTGAAACCTTTGGACACGTTGACATGCTGCCAAAACATCACCAAAAAGCATAAGAAACTGTGAAGTTGGGACATCAATACTAATCTCCTTTTGATTTATTTTTGAAAAGTTATCCAAAGAGTGCAACTTGTGTAAGCCGTTTAATAACTTCTAGCATAAAGGTTACCACTACATTACTAGCATGCTATATAACTACGAAACAGGTGCAGTTCTCGGCGAGAAGCATCTTACAACTTTAGACAAAGCAGTCTTTCGGTAAGCTACGTTTGCTTTAAAGAGCCCTCTTCACAAGTGTCTTAAGTGTTTCATTGTCCTGGTGGCCAAACACAGAACTAATTTAGCTAAGAGGAAAGGAATATCGTCATAAAATGCAGCTGACTGTAGGTCCAAACCTGACGGAAAAAGAATTTAGGAATTATGTCGTACCTTGATTAGTGAAGACTTTCGACTGTACTCTCAACAATTCACATAGTAGGATGACTCACATGAATATGAAAGAAGCCAAAGTTGAATTGAGTTTCCTTTTCATGTAAACCTTAGACCACCGCTCATCTGATCCATTTAAACCCGTGTTTTTGTGGCTTCTTCTTCTTTTGAGTTTATTAGCATTACCGCCGCCTACTGGACTGGAGCATGGATCTGAAGACTGAAAATTCAAGTAAACCGTTTGTTTCAAGAATATAGGTGTTATGTATATGTTACATATATGTGCATTTTTCGCCAAGAAATTTTTCTGATGTTACCTTCAATTTATTTCTCTTGCGTGCTTTATAGATAGATAAATATAAGAAAGAAGTGCAAATTGCTTTAATGAATCTATAAATCAAAGAAACATAGCTGCACGAAGGTATAATACAAAGTATGTTTGGAATCCTATGTCTAACATGTGTATTCACCAGTCACAGAATGAAGCGTTACTACAGAGCTTTATAGAGAACGGCAGGAATGATTTCCTGAAGCGTTCTTCATGGCAGCGAATCAGTCTGAGGGAGAAGTGTGGAGTTGAGTGGGAGAGATGTCCATGATGTAGAACAGTTTGTTCAGTGACCTCCTGTCCATCACTGACTCAAACACCTCCAAATTCTGACCAATGATGCTTCCAGGGTTGCAGATGAGTTTGTTGATCCTCCTGGCATCTCTGACACTGATGCTGTCCCCTTCCCTCCGCGCCAGCAGCAAGCTATTTCCTCCTGAAGTCAACCACCATCTCTTTTGTCTTGCTGACATTCAGAAGGAGGTGATTTATTTGAACTCCACAAAGTTCCTTAACAGCTTCCTGTACTCTAACTCTTGCCCACCCTTAATACAACCAACTACTGCAGTGTCATGTTTCACTGTTGTAATGGAAATCTGAGGTGTACAAGGTAAACAAGAATGGCAATAGGACCATTCCTTGTGGTTCCCCAGTATTACTAACCACCACATCAGACTGGGAGCCCCCCAGGCTTACAAACTGACCCATCTCACAGGGTCAAAAGTATACACACAGGTTCAAATATAACACCCCCATGAATATTTTATTAAATGTCTCTTAGGTAGTTGCACCTCAACCAGATGCTTTTGGTAGCCATCAAAAAGCTTCTCTGGTGGTTCTTGGCAGAACTGATTTTAATTGGTTGGTTCTCCAGCACAGACCCAGCTTTAAAGCATAGTGCACAATTTTTTAATAGGACTGAAGTTGGGATTTTTGGAGAGGCCATTTTTCACAACTTTGTAATGTTCAAAGCATGTCAAATCAAGTTAAAAGTTATATTCCAATTCACACACAGCAAGGGTTTGAGCTGTCAGAAATATTCAAATTCAAAGCCACACAGTCTAGAACAAGCCTGGAAAAAGTAGGAAGTGAGTCACTCACTCTGACAAGAGTGGTAACAGCAGCATTAGGAGTTAAAACTCCAAATCTGGATAAGTGGCTCCAGCAGATTGCAGGCACAACATTAGAGGTCTCTGTGCAGAAGAGTGTAGTTTTAAGAACTGCTAAGATACTGTACAGACTGTTCAAACTCCCAGGCCTCTGCGTCGAGGACCCAAACTTGAGGATCACACACATACCAAACCCGGAGGATTAAATGGAGTAGATACAGGCGGTGGTAGGTAAGATTTCTCAGATTGATGGGAAGTACAGCTGTACTACTGAGGGAAAACACCTAATACAGTAGAAAGGACTACTGGGATGCTATGTGCATGGCAAAAGGAGGGGTGACAGATGTAAAGTACAAGGCTTTCACTGAGTTGCATGTAAGGGTGGACACTGAGGAACGGAAAAATGACTTGTATTGATTGGTTGAGCAGAGAGACTGAGCTAGAAAGGACACGTAGCAGGTTAGGGTAGTTAAGAACAGAGATGGAAATGTGCTAAGTGTACTAAGTGAAGAGAGTGTTGAGAAGATGAGAGAGCGAGGACAGATGGAGGACAGATGATGAATCGGAAAATGCAGAGAAATTTTTAAGGAGCAGCTATGAAGAGAATGATAAAAGGCAGTTGGCCCAGATGACATACAGCATCTCCCGTGCATCTCCATACAGGAGGTATGGAGATATCTAGGAGAGAGGGCAGTGGACTTTTGGACCACATTGAAGAGTATTTCTTGATGTATGATTTTATTTTTAGTAAGTTAAATTCTGAGAGTGAAAAAAAGTTTTTATTAACATTCCCATTTAAAGTCAAAACACCCCAAAATTAATTACAGTCAATGGTACAAGTAAGTCCCAGGGATTCACTTTACTAGAAAATACTCTAAAATGGAATGAAATCATCTGTCAAGTGCATAAACCCTCCAAGGAAAATAAGAACTGCTTGACATGTGGTTTGAAAACAGTTACTCTCAGTGAAACTATATCTATAAAACTGCCCTTGCTTTTGTTTTCTGATGTAGTGGCTCAATGCTGTCATTCTCCACCAAAGTAAATAACCCAAACTTTTCCACTTTTCATGCCAACAAAATACCATAGCAGTCAGATAGTGTTGCTATGACTGAGAACCTTTACAGTTTAGAAATATCACAGGAAACATGGTAAAACATGGTAGATGTGGTAAAAGGCTATAATTAAGACTGTTCGAAACAGACTGAGAAACACAGGTCTAAAGCAGATCGCAAATCAGTCAGACTGAGCTTTAATGATATATGATAAAATCATCTTTGTACATTTGTACATATTTGATGGTGAAAATGCAAACATGACACCAAAATTAGAATTAAAACTATTGTGTATGAGTGCTGCACTACCATGATGCTAATTAAAATGAATGTGAAATTCACTTGTATTTTCGTATTTAAACGGGTAGATATTTGTGCAGTCCTCTACCTTTTTCATTTGAATCGTCTTCAATTCAACTAACTCTAATCAAAATAAAAGCGATATCCTGCTTCATGGTCATTCTCATAATGGCAGACCTTTTCCCTTCTTGGATCTGCAATCATCAGCTTCATATAGTGATTTTAATATTGGCAGTCATAGTGTGATACAGTGACAGAGTAACATGAATTTAATGACATTCAATTTAAAGACAAATTTATTTCTTTCCCAAGTCATTATTCAAAGATGGCATACAAAGTTCTACATTTCTGCATAAAATCTAAAGTTTCTTGAGAGGAAAAAAAGAGGAACACTGTAATATAATTAAGCCAGTTTCACTTTAAAAGACACCGTGCAGAAAATGTTTGCTACTTAACTGAATGACTGGAGGAAACTATTATCTAAATATGTTATAGCTTAAAAGCAATATATAACATGACAAATTCAAAAATGATTTGCTGGCCAAATGCAGTAAGGATTAATTTCCCACTTTTTACTGTCATCATAAATGTACTTAAAAGTTCAAAGTAAATGTTTTCAAAACATCATTTGCCTGTAAAAAGTTACTGATTTACCTGTGTAGTCCTCTACTATGTTTTACCTCTTTCAGCAAGACTTACTCTGTGTTGCCAGTGAGGCAACACACATGCGCATAAAAAGCAAGTCAAGATGAGAAGGAGATGGTTTAGTTACATCCTTAATATCCCTTGTTTACTCATATCCTTAATTTAGAAAGTCTCTTGAGATCAAGGTTTGACGTTACAGAGGATGCACAGATCAGCATCAACGATATCAGTAATCAAAACTCTTCATGATGGCGTCTCTGTCAAATCTGAAATGTAAGAAAGCCTTAGAGGACAGCATTGGCTCATAGTCTCTACTCTCTTGATGACCGCAGGAGCTGCTTGGAGCTGCGTCTGTGAAAAGAAAAACCCGTGATCAGTGATCATCATCTATGAATTAAAATTTGAATGAATTAAATTTGCTATAAATCATGAAAGTCATTTATATAAGATTTATATTACTATACATTTTAGTACTGATTAATCAAACAATCAACTGATCTTTTTGTTGACAGATAATATATACATACTTAGGGTAGGATATTGTAGCACTGGATCCATTTGATCTAATCTGAATTATCACCATTATTTCAATAGATTCAGATGAAATTTACTTATAAGCAGTTAGATTTATTGCATACACTCCTATTGTGACCATTACTCCATTAGATAATGATATATTACATGCATTTTATTAACAGTGTTAATAACATGTGATATGAAGGGTGCAGGGAGCATTTGCCATTGCTGACTGTCCAGAAGGCTCTTAGATAAGTTGCAGTGAAAGGACCATCTTGTCTTTTTAAGTGCTCCTTTGGTCAAATAAGTAGAAATAAACCCTCGATCTATGTAAAAGCTTTCGACCAAGTAGAATGTCAGAGTGCTGAAAAATCATACCTCTTTCAAAACTGTCTTGTAGTCTTCGTGGTTGAAGTCTTTTATCTTCCTTCTGTAGAATCAGTTAAAGAGTGTGATGCTGGTAATTCATTAACTATTTACAAGATGCCAAATTTAAATGCTTAATGCTTATTAATATTATATATTCAATCAAAATAGAATCTGAAACCCTTAATATTAGCTAAGTTGCACCAGCAGAAAGTGTATGTGCTGTTTTTGACTGATGATCTTGAGGCTTTTTACTAAAAACCGCTATCTGGACCAAAAATGTTTTTGCACTTACTAATATGGTTTTCACCTGCTGGTTGGTGGCTCCATTGTCACAAAAGCCTTTCTTCAAATAAGGCAAGTCCTGAAATTTCTTCCCATTGCCTTTCACATTTGGTTTCTACAGAGTAAAGAACAGATTTTATGAGATGACTGTGGTTATAATAACAAATGACAGATTCTACTTCCCATCTTATACCTATATAGTAATTACTAATATAGTTAAAACAACAATAAAGTGTAAGATAGACAGTGATATCAGAAGTATTTAATAAAGCCTTGTCAAAATCTGGACTTGAATCACATTGAGTACTCTACATGCAACTAGAACATAACAAATGCCTGTTCATACGTGTTTATCTTTCTCATTTGGACTTGCTGAGACATACATTTTCTATCAGGACATAGGCTGAATGAATCATTACACTTACTGATAGATTCTTTCCCTCATTTTTAATTATCTGCCTGCTGTTATCACATGGTGACTGACTGTAGTCTTTTTCTAACCTGGTTCAATTCAAACTGGCCCAAAGTTTTCTGCTGCTTGTGTTTTGTCCAGCTCTCCCCTTGAAAGGCATCGCTACCTGTGAGATGACGAGATTTTGACCTATGATACAGAAGGAAGAAAAAAAAGAAACTGGATATGTGAAATTGCTGCAATCTATGAAAGTGTGGGAATTTCATTGAATTTCATTTCATGCTTTGATTTGCTTATGTTTATACATAAACAAAACAATGCTTTTAAAAGCATTGAGAGCCCACATGGAGTACTCTCAGTGCTCTATGTGCACATGATGGTAAATTGCTTAGTCTGCTCATCTCAGAGAGACAGAAAAATTCCCAAATATTTCCAAAAACAATCGCAAAAACTAACAGTGTCAACATTATCGTTATTATGCAACCTCACAATCCATTCCTATGCAGGGTTCTAGTGATTGTCTACTTTGACTGTGTGGCTTTCCTTGAATTTCTTGATGATGTTTCTCACTCCAGCTTTTTTACTTTAAGTGCTGTGATAACTCTGCATCTCTTTTATGGGGTTGTTCTGTGGCTCAGGGAGGGGTGTGCAGTGGGTTCCAGGAGCAGTGCCAGGGAAGGCTATTTCAGTTGCACGCCAGAGAGTCGGAGAGTCAAGGACGTCAGAGCCGGCTGATCTGTGGTCTGTGAACTGTTGCATTGTAAATAAAGTATAATCTGCACTGTGAGCCCAAATAGTCTGTGAGTCTGTTTGGGGCTAAGATTACACAAAGCCTGTTACAAAATCCATGTCCCTTCTTTGTGAGCATCAACAGTTGTTTTTACTTGACTTCACAAGGTTTCAGCATCACAAGGCTAAAGCACATCATTGCACAGTAGTGCTTTGTGGTATGGCTCAATAATTTTTTATTTATTTATTTTTTTTAGGGATCAAATAATATTGACCCTGTCCATTTTTTTCTGAAATAAGTTTCTTATTATGTGCGAATAGAGACAATTGATGCTTTCCAAAGAATAAACCTGCTCTGTTAAAAAAGCACTTGGGAAAATTTAGATGAAAACTTTCAATTTCATAGGGGGGCTTGTGGATGCATGTCTCTAGATTTTTTAAGGACACCAAAGAACCTAGAGACAAAGCTACCTAGGGACAAAAAAACCCAAACAATATTTAAGAAATGGAATAATATTCTATATGAATGGGTCAATGTGCCTTGTAGTCTTACATGCTTTGAATGGTAAATGGTAAAACTAGAAAAGCCTGCTGCTAGGACTGAGGCGAATGTGTCAAGCTACCAGAAGGTATAAATCTCGGTAGAGCTGACAGGAATGGCGGAGTTGGTGATACCTGACATGATAGATGGCTGCCCCTCCCTGAACCTGCTTGTGCCAGAGGTTAACTGTGAAAAGGGAATTCCTACTTTCGCCAAATGCTTGGTAATAGAGGATCGGCTGATTGTCGGAGTTTTTCTTTAAAGCCTGGTGCGGACATGAACACAGACGGGTGGAGATCTGACAGCTGAGTAGTCATTCCTGTCATACCTCTTTGAAGTCCACTGCCTGGGCGTGTTTGTAGCTCTGGGATTGTGATGTAAATTTTCTATAGACGAGTCTGTGCAATCAAAAAAACAAGTAGGCACACGGAAGTTGGCATTGACCCTTGCCGTCACTATCGGATGACAAAATTAACGTAACAGGGACCCAAGCAGACCCTACCGGACTCATAGATTTAAAACTTATAAAACCTACTTAATATTGCAGGGTCTTTACCCAAAATAATGCGCCTTAAGGTAAAAGTTTTTGTGATTAGGCCTTATATAAATACAACTGAATTGAACTGACTACTGTGTGGGATTTCTGTTGCAGAATTGTTTTTTTTACCGAATGTTGCTGATGTTTGCAAAGTCGTCATCACTGTCTGTTGACTCGCCTTTCCTCCGGCTAATCCAGTCTCGCAGTGGTCTACACAAGTAAAGCAGAAGATCTGCCATTAGACATACAATCAAAAACATGACAAACAAACAAGACGTAAAATTTTATTTAGACAGTTCAGAGGTTTGACAGACTTCATGGATGTGTTTTTTTAGATCATCTGATCCATATTGATTTCAGAGCAGCTGGTACTTTTGATCCATTTCTCCCTCCATGAACTTGTTCATTTACTATTATGGATTTCATGCCAATTTCACTGAATATTTAAACTCAGCACATGAAACCACATCTTCACACTGACATTCTGACCCTGGGGAGTACCCAAACCTATGGATGTGTAAAAGGAGATGAGCTGAGATGAAAAATACTTTATTCGTCCGTCGTATATTTGGGAAATTACTTTGTTACAATAATAACTATATTACAAAGAGTAATGATGATCATCTTAGTGTGACAAAGAAATTGACATTTCTTCTCCACACAAGCCCATTGTGAGACTAAAGAGAGCACATTAGCACGCAACTTCCAGGAAGTGCTGGTAGAAGTAGAGGTATTATATGGTATAAGTACTAAAATTGGCCCAGTGTCAGTGCAACCTTTTTTCAAGTCTTTACGATAAGCTAGGCTCAACACATTTCACCTGAATTTCAAACAGACACAAGAGTGATATTTATTTGCTCATCTTATTACCAGAAAGAAACCAAACGTATGTGTCTTGCTATAACTGAAAGCTATCAGTGGATAATTGGACAATAGAAATGATTAGATGTTGTTTTCTAGAAACACACCTTATAAATGGAATGGCCATGAAAAACCTGTTTGGGGCAAGTCCAAGTTTAGACTTTGGGGTCATGTCATTCCTGTGACAGGGAAGCTTCTCAATAGGAAACCATTCAATGTTCTACAAGAAAAGCAAAAAAACAAAACAAAAAGCAAAAACAAAGTAAAAGTTTAAACATTTGTGTCAGCTACAGACAGTACAGATCAAGGACCAGAAAACTTCTGCTTCACTGCAACAGCGAATAATCTTCACATACATTAACAGATGACTGACTACAGCTTGAGGGAATTGACAGTATTGTGAATTAGCGAAATGCCACAAATGCAAAAAGTCTAAGCCATTGAGAGTAAGGGTTTTTCAATTTTTCAATCAACACAGTCATGATCATTGCAATCTGTTAAGACTAGTGCATATAGTGTCACAGACATGATAAGGGTGTTTGCAGGAGCAGTGGACAAAAACAATACAGCCTCTTTTGTTCACTATCCACAGGTTGTGACCATAGATGAGGGTTGTAGATATATCGACTGGTAAATGGACAATTTCAGGCTCAGCTCTATTTTCATCACAACAAACCATTTCAGTGTATTTATAACTGCACATGCAGGCCCAATTCCTCTGCCATTTCCCTGCTCCCCTCTTCCCTCGCTCGTGAACAAGACTCCAAGATACTTAAACTCCTCCACTTGGGGCAGTGACTCGTCACTTACCTGGAGATGGCACACTACCATTTTTCTGGCTGAGAACCATGCCTTGGACATTGAGGTGCTTTAGCTTTAGCATGCTGTCTTGGCAGATGCTTGCAAAAAAACAAAATTGTGTTAGCAGTATAATGCAGTTGTTTCTGTCCTGGATGCATTTTTCCACTTTACCATTTATCTTGTCCTTTTGTGTAATAAAAATAAATATCCATATGTCTCTTTATTTTCCTCCTCTGACACACAAACTGAAATCTGCTGATTGTAGTGCGAGTGCAAGAAACGATAAGCGGAATCGATATGCAGGCAGACTAACAATTTCAAGGAACTGGACAACTGGGACCTAGTTTTCTAGAAGAACGGGTGCTCGATTCCTCTCCCCACCTTTATTGATAAAGTGAGGAATTCAGTCATCCAGAAAGGAGTCAGAATAGAGCCACTATTCATCCTCATCAAAAAGAACTAGCTGAGGTGGTTTGAAGATATAACTATGATCCCTAAACCACCTTATATGAACATCCCTGGTAAGGTGTTCTGAGTGTGTCCTACTAGGAAAAGACCCAGGACATATTGGAGAGATTACACCTCTTAGCTGGCCTAAAAAGGTGTCAGCTAAGAGCTGGAGGAGGTGGATAAGGAGAGAGCTCTGGGCTTCTCTGTTCCCTCCTTTTTAATTCATTTTAATTCATTTTCATCCTGAAACTGACAAAAGAGGCATTGCACCAGCTCAAGATATTAATAAATCTGGACCTAAAGGTAGAAAAAATGTTTTTTTTACCCTTATCTCTTTTCTAGTTTTGGGGTTGAACTTTGTATCCTTGGACACTCCTGGTATGATGTAGAGCCGCACTAGTTGGTCAGTGATTTTCTGCTCTATGTAAACATCTTTGCAGATACGGTTCTTGATGTCAAAACCCGTCTCCTCCAACACCTGGAAAGCAACCATCATTATCAAATAAGAACTAAAGGCATTTTAAGATATGTGACTTTTATTGCTTTAAATTGATATAAGAACTGCCTGACTTACTTCACGAACTGCACAGTCATTTGGCGCTTCATCCTCATTAACCTTCCCCTTTGGAAAGCCCCAACCAGATTTTGCAAGGTAGCCCTGAACAAGCAGTACCTGAAATTGAAATAAAACAAAAGACCAGTTAGTTGAAGCACATAGAATTCTTTTCATTCACCAAACACATGCACAAGTGTTCACAGGCCTCATACACTTGATAATTTACAAAAGAGGCAGCCCCTCTCCCCAAAACATCAGTGTCTCCCTGGCAGAAGACCTAAATCAGTTCTTTGCCAGGTGTGAGGAACACACTGATTCCATCTGACAACAGCATGAAACCCCTCGCTGTATAACAGCACAAGGTGAGACAGGTGCTTAGCGCAGTGAACCAGAGGAAGGCTGCCGGCCCTGATGGTGTGCCGGGTAGGCTACTCAAGGCATGTTCTGACCAACTTACAGAAGTCTGCACAAAGATCTTCAACACATTCTTAGCACAAGCCAATATCCCACCCTGCCTGAAGTCTGCAATCATCCTCCCTCTGTCTAAGAAATCCACCCCTGACAGCCTGACTGACTACAAACAGGTTGCACTGTTGCTATGAAGTGTTTTGAGAGGCTGGTATTAAAACACATCAAAGCCAGAAGCCAGCCAAAGCCTTATCCTGAGACCCACACCAGTTCACTCACAGGCAAAATCGAATGGAGAAACCACGTGTGAATGCTCTTCAGCAACTTTAATAAACTACTCATAAACAAACTGTCTGCCCTGAGCCCGGTTCTATACTCACTATACACTCATGATTCACACCAATCCACACCACTAATTTCATCATAGATTTCACAGATGACTCCAACATAGTTGGACTCATCCAGAGGCTGTCCACCTGGTGCTCTGTGAACAGCCTGACCTTCAACACAAAGAAAAAGAAGGAAGTCATCACTGATTTCAGGGAGTACAGAGCAGACCATCTCCCTTTATACATCAACGGAGACTGTAGAAAGGGTCCAGGATTTCTGACTCCTAGGAACCCACATAGCAGAGAACATCTCCTGGACTGCTCACACCACCGCCACAGTGAAGAAAACTCAGCAGTGCTGGCACTTCCCTGGAGTCCTGAAGAGAAACAGGTTGCAGCCGGAGCTCCTGGTGAGAGCCTGCTATCATACTGCATCACAGTGTGGTATGCAAGCTCCTCATCCACAGACAAAAAAAAAAAAAAAGACTACAGCACATCATAAACACAGCACAAAAAAAAGTCACTGGCTGCCACCTCTCATCCTTCCGGCAAATTGCGGTTAAACACTACATCAGCAGGGGCATAGAAATCGTCACTGGCTCTTCACATCCAGGTCATGACCTGTTCCAAATGTTGCCCTCAGGCAAGCGCTTCAGGTCTCTGAAGACAAGAACCAGTAGGCTCAACAGTTTATTCCCATAGGCAATAATAACCCTGAACAAAAACAACTACACAAAAACAGTTCAAGTGCAATAATTACAAACAATCAGTGTGTAATTACTTTACTGTGTCAAATCTGTTCTCAATGTGAATAAGAATAATATGGAGATTTTTTAAATATTCATTTTTAGTATTTATTACAATGCACATTTAAATTAATCTTTTTCCTACTTTTTGTTTATTTATTTGTTCACACTGCTTACATGTGAGACACATATCTGTGTGTGTTTGGTCACCAACTGGGTGATGTTATTCAAATGTCACTGTGTTTTCAAATGCAGTGACAATAGAGGCTTTGAAATGAATTGATACATATCCCTGAACAGGGTCCATCATCCATATCACAGTGGGAGACATCCAAGAAAGAGTCAAGCATGAAGAGTTGGATAGCGCCAGGCGCTGACATGATCCATACCTACAGCCTACAGAAGCTAACTGTGCTTCATGAGTGCCTGACAGCATAAATGAACCAGCTGCTAATGGATGAGAGACAAACAGAATGGCTAACTGAAGGCCGGAAAGTCCTGACCCTCAAGGATTCCCAGAATGGACCGGTCCTATCCAACTACTAGCCATGAGCCTACCTCAGCGCAACATCTCAGACATCATAGCCGCGTTGCATGTGCATTGCATTACTGTACATATTGTTATAGCATCCCAATTATAGGAAAATAGCATGGCTTCAAGGTTTTGTATGAAAAACATAGCCCCCACGAGTACAGCAGGCCTGTAGCAATTTTGATGTAGAAGCCAAACCACATTTCTACACATCCAGAGTCATTGTGTGATGCATGCTAGCCCAAAAAGAGGATTTTAATTCCTCAAACAAAAAGCACCTACCAAATATTCAATACATTTTTCTGCCCACTACAAACCCAGGACATTATTTACCATTTAAATTATAAGAATCTGTTGCAGTCAATACCATTTGTTATTCTGGAAGTTTAGAAAACGTTTTCAAATAAACTAGGCCCCATCCTAGAATCTACTATGCAGATTTCCTTAAGAATCAAGTACCAAAACGATAGGGTCCACAGAATAACAATATTCCACTTCCACACTAATTACCACACCACTTGCTGAGATTTTTTGCCATATTGAGGAGTTATTTTCTCTAAGTGCTACCAGATCTCAACATACAAATACAATACTGTCACTAATTAACACGGTGGCTAAAACAGAGGAAAAGAATTCACAGCCATTGCAGTGCATGAGTATACAACAACTCACATTTTCAAGGGATTCATCTAGAATGATTGCACCATAAGTGGGTACACCCATTTTGTACTCCTTCCACTGCTCAAGAACTTTCTGCACATCCTCTCCGTGAGGCAACAGAAATGGACAGTGATGGAACAGTTTGCAGCAGTCAAGAAAAATTATCTCTGCTAAAATGAAATAACATAAACAGCAACTACACCTCACATGATCATCCGAAGAGGTGCATGGACAACTACACTGCCTATTGTCATTACAAAAAATGCCTTCAAAAGTAATACACATTATAAAAAACAGATTTAAAAAAAAAAATCACAAGTTATTTAAAATCTCTGTAACATGTAAGGATATCAGCTTTGGCAAAGTCTCTTATCCCGCAGTGAGGAGCTCCTGGAGTGTTTTGCATGCAGAAGTCCAGGTAGAACCAGTGGGCTAGCTCGATCTGGAAGCAAACTCGGATAGCATTGTCCCTTTCCTCACTGGGGATGTGCAGGATGAACCGGCTGGGGAAGCACAAACAATAAAGAAATGGGATTAGGACCAGAAACTGTATGTAGAGCTTCTCCTTTCACAGTACTGTCATTATACTTTGTGTTGCTCTGCATGCATTTATGGTCGACTCTGTGTTGGTACTGTTTCTTGTTACTTCATGCTGCGTTTTTTCCATTTTAAAGCTGAAAGGATGGGCATTAACCAGATTCTAACAAATTAACTGCAGACAAACAGTTTGCATGGGAAAATGAGAAAAACTTTGCTAATGCTGAGAGGTGCTTTCTCTGTGAGTCTTGTAAACAACGCTGAACATGTATTACCAAAACATTCCTTGACGAAGGGCTATTTCCTTCTAATGCTGTTTTTGTTTGTTGAGCATCTGGTTATATTTAGGGGGTTAGGCATTCAAGTGTGATATGACTGGAGTCCATCTTAAGACATTTGTATCCATATTCGGCTGTATAATCAACCAAATATACTTAGTAGCTTTGCTTTGCTGCTAAATAAATCTGTTTCAGTCTGTGTATCTACTGGATCAGTACTGGTAGCGTTGTTCCTCCAGTTAACAGTTGAAAGCTTCTTGGCGAACAATAGGAACATGTGCTTTTTTCTTACAGCATTTTACTCTAAGTACCAACACCACAGGGTATGTAGAATAATAAGATTCTCCCCTTTCATATCCTGCCAATATCCCAGGCCCTCTCCTCAGTCAGCACATTTAATTCAAGTTCCCACTTTTCTTTTATACTGAGGGTGTTTAGTGCCATGTCATTTACTAGTGTCCTATAGATGTGTGAGATACGAATCCTAGTCGTCAGATGTTTTTCAGTTACCGTAATAACATATTAGTCAATACTCGTTCATCATTTCAAGCTTTCCCACTTACAGTGCCGAGGGTGTAGTGCCTTAGATGTAGGTAGCAAATCAAAACTTATGGGACACGTGCAAATTGGTACTGTAATTGAGCAAATGACATTATTACCACGAAGTCAAAGTTATTGTATTCAAGCCTTTATTGTTTGAATCCATTACCCTACGACGATGGGTGGAAACTGATGTTACCAGCCACTGGATTAACTCGTGATACAGTGCTTCGCCCAGGCTCCTTCTAAAAGGGTGGATTTCGGTTTGATGTAGTGGTCATCCTACGGATAAATAATATTCAGTGCACCCTTTACTGTGTTCACAGTACACACACTGACTGAGCTACGGAGAGCTACAAAGATAATACCATGCGCCATAGACGCCACAGCTCTTGATCCTGGACTTCTGTTCATCGTGATACCACTGAATCGGTTTTTGTGATAACAATTAAATCTCAATTTAAAGTAAATAACAGTGTTAGAGGTCCCCAGGAAACGCCAAGTTACCTGCAGAGATCGTCCAATACGCTGGAGGGTATCTCCACTCTTTTTGTTTCCATGTTGGTGCCCGACATCCTGATTCCTTCTCACCATCCAAGTACAAAAGCCATTAGAGTCGCACACTAGTCCATCGTTTTTAGTTTACGTTCTAATTCTAGCGCGATAAAGCTCCAGCTTCAAACAAACTAGGAAAGAGCAGCTTTCACTAACTACCAATTCGCCGTGCTCCTCCGGAATATGATGTTGAGGTTGCGTTCAAGTCATGTAGGATAGATGAAAATACATTGAAAGATAGTGGTTTAGAGGAGAGACGGGTACTAATTCAGCTGTGTGACTGTGGGCGTAAGAAAAACAACTTTTTGTTTGTAGATGAAAACACTACACAATAATATTATACACCAACACAATGCCCGCTGAATGTGAGTTTATTTACACAGAATAGTGGACTTTTCCTGATTTGTGGTATTTCGAATGTTATATATCGGATCCATCACAAAAAGTTGACTCTCACAGGAAACTCGGACTCTCCCGTGGTGCCAACGCGAGCGCCATGTACAAATTAGAAGTTTATTATTACAATATCTTGAAATAACATGAACGCCACATTAGTTCACAACCGGAAGTTCATCATTTGGCTTCCCTTTCGGTCACATGATGAGCTCAGTCTGAAGCATTTTTTTTTTCTTTCGATGAACTTTATTTGTCAACAACAATATAAACATATAAGGCACCGTTATTAATGCATCTATTCGGTTGAGCATTACAACAAGAGAAAAAGAAACACCCCCCCCCCCCCCCCCCCCCCAAAAAACCCCGTGAAAAAACAAAAGAAAGAAACACGACAAAAAAGGGCAATGTAGAATTTGAGAACATAGGTACAAACAGTGTTAACAAAAAGGGAAATCATGATCCACATCTCAGATAGGGAGGCCTCCTTTTAACATAAATTGAACTTATTGGTAAATGGTAAATGAACTGAAATTGAAACTTATTGAATAATACAACACGTTTACGGGCTTTCTTGTCATTTACAAGTTTCAGCGACTTACTCCAAAGTTCTGCAGCATGGGTTAGTTAGTCATGGGGCTCTTGTGGCGCAACTCCAAAAGAAGAGCTGGCTCTTTTGGGTCCCAAATGGCTCTAAATTTATCATCATCTGTAGCCTCATATTTTAGCTTTAATTGGCAAATATGAATGCTTTGTGTTTTGATAAACCCTTTTGCATTTAGTGTTTGTATGAGAAGCCTTATAATTGCCAAATTTTATGTATTTGTTCTGTTACAAAAGCAGGCATTCTTACTTTTGTTTAATATTTTAATCAAACTTTTCATTTTAATTCAACACAAAAACAAAACACTGCAAACAAATCCAAAGAACAGAAACAGAACCAAACTCAGTAGCCAAATAGTATGTCCCTAATGCAGGTTGACATTCAGAAAAATGGAATGACTCAGCTTGGATGGGCTGATTCGGTTTCTCCTCTTAATTGCTATATGCTTCTTCTTTAAACTGCAGCCAGATGCTGCTTCATTTACGGTTGTCAGTCATATGAGTTTTTGCGATGCACTTGCACTGTCATCCTCACCGCTGTCTACCGTCTCACTCACTGACTGAGGGGTAATGACGTGAGGAGCAACCCTGAAAAGTTGATACTTCATTTCATGTTGCAGGATCAAATCCCATATTAAAATACCAATATCTGATTGGATTAAATTTGTTTTCTCACTCATGGTCTTAGAGAGACCAAGACTAGTCTTCCCTGCACCTTCTTCACATATGATGGGAGGCCAACTGTGTAGATAATTGTTAAGCTCTGAGGTTGTTTACCATAGCACTAGGATCTTGTCCTGCTTCAGACAGGCTGAAAATACACTGGGGTCAGCATCCACTGACCCCACTCTGTGATGTTGTGGCCTACCACTTTGGGAATGACAGCAACTCGGACACAATCGGTTTAACTTTGTTATACCACCTCTAACGTTTGACTGTGAAACATTGGGTAGCAACGAAATTTCACAATTTGGACTTGTTGGACAGGTGGCACCTATCACACTGGAAGTCACCTAACTCCTCCTTTCTTTCCCAAATTCTTGTAGAAGCATTCTGCTGGCCTAGGTGCTTGATAACTACAGCCATGGAGGTGACTAGAACACCTACATTTATGGATTTGGATGGGTGAGAGAATACTTTTGGCATCATAGTGTATAATTCAGGATCACAGACAGCTGTTTAGCACAGTCCTCAATAATAATTATATAATTACTTTATAACATCTGTCTTTCTTTTAGACCAATGACTGTCCAATAACTCCAGGGGTAACAGAAAATGAAAAGAGAAAATATTCAATAAGTGATCCTTGCTGATATCCAAGATCAAAGAAGACAAGCCAGATTGCTTTGAGAGGCGAAAGTACAACTGAGAAAACCTCTTGTGGGTTTTTGTTTCCATTGTAGGTTAAAATAAAATAATAAGTTTTGTCCAAATCAAATAGATGAGGCACATGCAGTAGAAAAAAAGAATATAAGTTTAATACAACGTACAACAATATATACACATTAACAGCATATCAAATATTACAAAAAGAACAGTGATCACACGAACACATTAAATATATTCTGCAAAGTAAAACCCCTCACCAATGTTTACCAAAAAAAAAAAAAAAAAAAGGTGGGGGGGGGGACGGGACTGAACAAGGTTCTGGTTTCATTGGTTGCCATTTGTTTTAAGTCAACGTGTGAAAAGGAACCAAACCTCAACTCTCCACATTGTAGCATACAATTAGAAAACCTTTAATATAACAGTTGTAATTTAAACTAAATCAAAATGAAACAAATGTATTTCTGTTATAGGATTAGGAATTACAGATTATCCACCCCACGGATCCTCCGGGCTAGCTGAATGTCACGAGGGAATACAGTGACTCTCTTGGCGTGGATGGCACACAGGTTGGCATCTGAAAATATCAAGACGAGAAAAGCCTCTGCAGCCTGGGAGGACAAGAATGTAGAAAAGTTTGATTCGCAAGCTTTACTACGGCTTAATAGGATTATGTATTAATTACACTTCAGAAGTGGGTTTATAAAAAGAGTTGTAAGGCCATTTCTAAAACAAGTCCATCATTGTACAGTGAAAAATATTATTCAGAAATGGGAAACATTCAAGGCAGTCACTAATCTTACCAGGAAATTTAACCCAAGGTTGGACTATGTAATGCTTCGAGAAACTACAAAAGACCCCAAGAGCTACATTTCAGACTCTAAAAGCCTCAGTTACAGTTAGCACGTCAAGTTTGTGACATTAGAATTGGAAAAAGACTGGACAACCAACCACAGCATATCAGGACAAACACCTTATACCAAACAAAAGTATAACATGTGACTTTTTGCCAAAAGTATTGAGCAAAGTCTGTGAATACTAATGTACATGTTTTGGTTTTTATTTTTAATAAATTTGCAAGAATTCCAAGTAAAACTGGTTCACTTTTTCATTATGAGGTGTTGTGTATAATATTTTGAGGTAAAAAATGAATTCAATCCATTTTGGAATCAGGCTCAAACATGATAAAACTGGAACAAGTGAAGCACTGTGAATACTTTTCTGTCACAGTCACCTGTGTGAAGAGGGTACGTAAGCTATCAACTGATCCCCACCTAATGGCAGTATGGCGATCTAAAAGGCCTCATTTAAGGCAAAAAAAAAAACCAAAAAAAAAAAAAAAACCACTGCACACCATCACACTTGTAATTCTAGGTAAATTTATCAAACAGACAAGTGAACATTACAAGTGTCCACAATTCATCAAAAGGCTAATGAAGATAGCGTCTTACCTCTTGGAGGGCCAGAAGAGCATAAACCTGCCATCGGAGCCTTTCTTTAGAAAAGCTTTGGCACACCTCATGAACCTAAATCAAAAGGAAGAACCAACATCTTTTTAAGAAACAGAGGCTTCAGTCACATAGAAGAAAAACCACAACACACACAAAAAACCCCTCTAGACAGTGATGCGTTTTCAACACCGACTATATGAGTATGTAACAGATTTGTTTAAAAAACTGCACATGAACTCAGAAATGTTGGCACATGTCTGCCGTAGCAGTAACCCCTGAATTTGATGGTGGACACCAGAGGTGATTACAGCTGTCAAGCTGAAGAAGGAGCACTGTTCGGACTTGGTTTGCCTGTGGGACTCCAGAGACAGCTGACAGGTCCTGACATCCCAAGCAGACTGCAGCTCTGGCAGTAGCTGAAGCAAAAACTTGGGTGTGAAAGAAGTTCCCTGCCTGATCTTTGTGTTGACACTATTATTGCGAGCTCTTTAAAGGTGAAAAATTAGATTGCAGACACAAACGGCAAATATGATCTTTTTTCAAAATGTGGCTGGGTTTTCAGGCTGAACAGTTCAGTCATTTGGGAGGAGTTCAGAGTAGAACCGCTGATCCTCCACGACGAAAGAAGCCAGCTGATGCAAGCGCCTCCCAAATAAAGTATTCTTACCGGGCATACCAAAACCTCTGGTTTCATAGAGGTGCTCACACTTCCTACTGATCAGTAAATCAAGTGCATTTGATTAGTAACACCTGGCTGTTACTTTGTGCATAGGAATTAACAGGGAAAGTAAGTTCACCATTACTTCTTCCACAGTTTTTTCGCAGGACTCTATGCAGTCCTGCATCATATGTACAGTTCTTCATTTGACTGTATGTATGATGCAGTTAATTTATTTTTTATTTAATAACTATTTTTTTGTGCCTGCAGGTCATTGAGAGAGTCGACTCTGATGGCACCAAATGCCCGAATCCTAGTCCTAGATCAGTCCCAAAGAGGACAAGACTAAAATTCCCTCTTGTGTCCTTCAAAGAGATTATAGACATTGAATTGTACAACAGAATCGGCTCTTTTTATCTTGGTTTGTTTTGCTGCCAGTTTCAGCCTCAATTCTGTGAACACAGTAAAGATCATTTACATGCTATTGTGAGGATGGAGACATAGATTTTGTACTGGACAAGTAGATATCTATAATGGTTATTAACATTAAGACCCAAGTTAAGAGACAGAGTATATGAGCATATTTGTAATTACTGTAGTTTCTCTTTCTTGTACTTCCGACAATTAAAAGGCATATGAAAAAAAGCACACTTCTATTGATTCAACTAAAAAAACAAAACGCAAAAACAGATTCAATCCTGTAACAATGTAAACAGTGAAAAAAAAAATGCTGTAACTGAGAATACAGTTAAAAAAAAAAAAGACTCCCAGTGGATAAAAAGTGGCTTTATCTGTGTCTGGTCTGCTGCTGTCAGACTCACCAAACGGGCAAAGGGCGCCTTTCTAAGGAGGAGATCTGTGCTTTTCTGGTACTTGCGGATCTCCATCAAAGCTCTGGTTCCTGGTCGAAATTTCCTCTTCTTGGGGGAAACAGGAGGCTGTCCTAAATGCACAAATACAGTTTGTTAGCAAGACAATTAAGTAAAACCTTTGATAGTCAAATAAGCCTTTGATTTCAAGTGCTGAAAAGTAAGTCTGTCTGCAATAGGGCTTGGCTACTAAGAAAGCTGCAACTACCAAATACCTGCAGCGAGTAAGGCAAGTTCAATTCACTTTAATTTTATTTATACAGTGCCAAATCACAACAACAGTTGCCTCAAGGTGCTTTAAGTAAGTTAAAGACTCTACAATAATACAGAGAAAACAGAAAAAGCTCCAACAATTAGATGACCCCCTATGAGCAAGCGCTTTTGCTAGTGCAATAGTGTTACACTCATACGAGTATAACACACAGTGAAATGTGTTCTGAACTGCTCCTTTGACCGTGCAAAAAAAACGACATTATATAATAGGTAAATTAAATAAAAAATAATCTGGAAATTTTACATAAAAAAATCTGAAAATGTACATTGTGCGAATAAAATGTTAAAGTGTCTTGTGCCATATTAGCACAGCAATATATTGTCAGAGCAGTGCAGTAGAGTAAACAAGTGACCAGAGTAATGTGAACAGAGTAATTCAACAGAGTGACCAGAGTAGTGTAAACGGTAATGTACAAAGTAATATACACAGTAGTGAAGCAGCATGATCAGTGCAGCAGTTAGTGATGTAATAGTGATTCAGATATGATATGAAATATACTGTGAAAGTTCTAGTCACTTATGGATGCTACGTGATAGTGGTCCCCATGGGGGGGGGGGGGGAGCGGTCTCTCTCTCTCTCTCTCTCACACACACACAAAATATACACACACAAAAATTACTAAAGTTACTCTAACCTGGAACTCCACTGCGTCTTGGGGATGTTACACTGGAGGTCCTTTGGGCTGGCACTTGGGGGCGCCGTTGAGGGGTTTTACCCTTCCTACGGCTGGCAGATGAATTATGACGCATTGCTACAAATGTACAGGCGAAAATTACAAAGGGAATAACACCAAGGTCACAATTTAACTATGACAGATTGGGGACATTACTAGAGGCACAAAAAAAAAACAAAGAACAGACTTTCAAGTTTCCTTTTGAGTCAGTAACTGTACTTATTATTTTATTAGGATAAGGTAAGCAGTTATTTTGTTTTCATTTTATTTAAACTTTATTTATCCAGGTAAATAAAGGTATAGAGCAGGAAGGTATAGACTACACTGTAATCTAGAAACTTGGCCAAGATAGTAAGATGCGTGGTCAGAACACTATTTTGCTACTTTAGCTTACACCATTAAGAAAAAATAAAAAGGCTCAAAGAAAAGGAAGAGAAAAGTTCCTACGTTGCCAATAAGTGCGAATTCTGACAGCAAACTTACAGCAAGAATACAGTTTTAGACAACCTTCTGACAACTATCTTGTCTCCTGCATTTAAACATAGAATGGCTGAAGACACAATGAAAGCTCCACCATTGTATGACAACTTTTTATTCTCACCCTCTCTTCTGATAAAACAACAGCTTAAAAGGCCTAGAAAAGATCATCAGATTACAGAAGAAAATGCTCGGCAGATTGAATGCATTTGAGACAAAATCAAAGTAAAAGGGCAAGTGTGGCTTACTTCAAATCACAGATCATTAGAAAAATCAAGCTACCTTGACACATGAGAAGCAGCTCTTGTTTGCAAAGGCACTCATGCCAGTGGAATGCAACATTTTAGAACTGCTTGAATGAGAAGGGAAAGCAGGACATGTGCAAATCTCATCCAAGTGTGTCAAGCCTTTTTTCCCCCCAGACACTAACTACTTCAGCTCCATCTTCAAAAATTACTTTCTCAAGTATACACCAACAGTCAAGAGTCATTTAATGTTTTTTCTTTATTTTTTACTCCTTTCTACACTCTACATGAAAGATATATGGAAAGAAAGTCCAGGCTAACTTCTTCAGATCTGTCTTTGGTGTTCAGCAAATATATATACATATATCCTTCAAGCTCCGGCCTTGGGAGCATGAGGGGTTCTGTGCAGTATCTTTGCTGTTCTTAGAACTGTGATGTTCTGGACAGAGATCTCAGATATTGTTCCTAGGATCTGCTGGAGCCATTCGCCTAGCCTAGCCTAGCCTAGCCTGGAATTCACTGCTCAGATTACCACTGTCACCCTCATCCTCCACATCTTCTTGAGTTCTACTCTCAGTCCTTGGTACCTCCCCAGCTTCTTAAGTTCCTTCTTCCTAATGTTGCTGTCATTCAGTATAGCTACATCTATCATAATGGCTGTCTTCCTCTGCTATGTACAGTTGGTTAGCCATCACTAGTTTGTCCGTCTGTATCTGGAAATCCCACACGATCTTACCTTGGTCATTCTCGACCACCCTATGGTGGTCATTTTAACCTCGGGACTTGAGGTTAAGATGTTCCTGTATACTATGGGTGCCTGCTAGCATCTTGCAACCTGCTGTTATGTGCTGAATTGTCTCAGGGGCATCTTTACACAGCCTAAACATGGGTTCTTGCCTGGTGTGATAGACCCCTGCCTCTATGGATCTTGTACTCAAAGTTAAAAGCCTTGGTAATGTTCACTTCTCGGCTAGTTGCTAGCCCATACAGACCTTCGCACATCAATGGTTCCTTCCTACATTGAGAATCCAAAGCATACATAACTAAAGGACATCTTATAGCTCAAACATGTACTGTACACCTGGCAGTTGGCTTGAATCAGGGTCAGATCACATTCACACCATAAACGAACCAGGAGTTCATTTGGAAACGTACAGAGACCACCTTCTCCAAAGGGTCTCTGTGGGATTACTGTGTTCACACTTGCACAAATGAACTGCAACAATTGGGAAAACAAAACAGAGTTCCATTTAAATGGACTAAATAACCCATCTGTGAAAATACCCTAACAAATTAGTCACAAAGAATATCCCTAGCATGCACCACAAACCAAATTTTGAAAAATGGATATAATCCATTTTGGAGAAAAAGCTGTAACACCACAAAATGAGGACAAAGTTGTATTAAAACTATTCAGACTTTCCAGATGCACTGTAGGCACTTTTTAAACTCACTTTGTTTTTAAGTGGCATTGTTGTCATGCTCTGTACTGTGTCCCTTTTCTAATCTTTTGTTTCTTATACAGTCTACAACATGCAATTCTGAGGTCTTCTCTGGTACCTTCATTTTAAGTGACAGTTTCAAATTACATTTTGGAAAAACTAAAATTATGACAGCGGCATTATAAAGACAGCCTAATATAACTATGTTGGGATGTTATGTCATATTCCTGTGAAGAATCACAGCGTTTTAAAACTACTGTATACAAGGAAATTGACAAGTTGCAGTCGCTAAAATACAAGCTACGCTATATAGCTAATGGATAGTGTTGCTATAATATGAGCAAACAAATATTATTAATATATAGTGAAAGCTAGAGATAACACCACCTTGATATAAAATATTTGATCTATTCGATCGAACCATTGGGTCCTGTAGCAAAAACTCGTTCGGAAATGGCAATAAAAAGGTAGTGAGGATTAACAATTTCAAATGGGTGACTAACTGACATCAAATTATCCACAAGATGTAAGTGGAAGGGATGGTAGAAAAATGCGGGGAAATTGCACGGGGAAAAAGTATGAATGCCTTGCACAATATTTAGAGCAACATTACACGGTTTCCACAGAGACGTCTGCAAAGGTCACACATGAAGCTTAAAAATAATAACGTGTTTAGTTTAGTTTTTATTATTATTATAATTATTATTATTTCCTCCCACAAAATAACGGTTTTATGCACGACTCATACGGCCAAATGGAACAGAAGGTCCTTGCTTTGCAGATTGTTTATCTAAAATGATATGTTCTAGGAGCTATAACACGTGAACAACAACACATTCACCCTTGAAAATGTTTCATTAGAAAAGTAACATAATAGTACACGTACCTGTTAGGTTCAACACTAGTTTTCAACTTGAAATACTGGAAGCCGATATAACTGCCCGAAAAGCTACAAACGCCACACACTCCTGACTGAAATTCAAACAACGCCCCCCGCTGGCTCAGCCAATCAGCTTTGATCCAGCTTGGGGGGGGGGGGGCAGATTCTTCTTCGTCTATTTCCGTTTCACGTATGCCTCCACAAAACGCGACACACGCCTGCTGACCTCTACTGTTTGTATCCAAGTTCCGTTTGAAACGAACTGAAATGTTACCACTAAAAAGCTATTCAGTAATTTTTGTTCATTGTCATTTTAGGCTAGTTAATCCAAGATGAGCGAGGTTTTGAAATTGTTGTCCAGCCGCTCACAAGTCTTTAAGCAGTCTCTAAACTCTTCTGGTGTGCATAATAAAATTCTTGAAGTGGTAAAGATTGTGTTTACTGAGTCGTTGTACTGGTTTTGAGCTGTCCCTCTTATACTTGCCTACCAGATGTTTTCCATACAGGACAAGCCCTGTCTTAACTCTTTGATACTCAAAAATGAAAGAAAACCTATAGTCTGGCTTTATAAACTATGCTCTCAGATTCAGAAAGTATGTACACAGTTTCTGGATTTAGATTTTTTTTTCCTTTAATTTTTGTACTGGAATCAATTTTCCAAGTATTCTGCTCAGTTTCTTTACCTAAATTATTCATTATAGAAGTGTAATCTGAAAGTGCATGTTGTTGGGCAATTTGTATTCTTTTCTCATAAAGCAGCATTTGTTGCCAAGTGATCTACATACTTGTTCCCCTTTAAACTGCATGTGGTGATGCATAAAAAAGCCATCTCACAATCTGCTTAGTGATATCTGTGTGATAAAGCTCTCAAATTATTTCCGTTTGGGACTTGGATTTTGTTTCTCTTAAAATAGTTAAAGCTATTGTCGACCACTAAAATGATAATTCCTGCATGTTTGCTGTGAATAACCTTGCTGTGATCTGATCTTCCATGTGCTTTTTCAGGAATCATTAAATGTTGCTCACCCACTCTCTGGATCCTTAGATGGATATGTGTAAATCAGTAAGTGTGATCTTCATTCTTGTGGTACACATGTCTTAACTAGCTCTTGTCTTATTCCCCCTGATTTTTCTCTTATTATTTAGAGTGCATAAATAAACTTTGGGATCTAGGATTAATCTTGTCTAATAGGAGTTCACTGTTACCTATGTGCATTGTCTGGAGCTCTTTAGAGATAACCTTTTGGGAGCTATTGATAAGAAATGTAAAGACTTGCTAAAAGACAGAGAAGTGTGTGATATAATACTCTTCAAATTATTCAATAAATAATCGAATATATACTATAAAGCATAATGCTGTCACAGCAATTAGCAATGCATGAAAAGAAGATTTTATTTTGTTTTCACAGACCAGTAGGTCACCAAAAGTGATTTTTAATAAATTCCTTAATAATTCTTTAGAAAACGGATCGTGTTCTGCTATATATAGATTTTTTTTAGTAAGAAAAAGAAATAGTTACCATCTTCTAGTATTTTTCAGCAGTGGTCACTAAATAAATTTGCAAACACCAATCATTTAACAAGGTTTTTTTTAATTCATCCTATTCTACTGAATACATTTTATTCCAGCTGAAAAATGTTATTGAATTTCATTCAGTGTCCATAATCTGAACAGATTCATTGACCACATCCAGGGACAGGGGTGTCACAGTTTTGGTCAGGACAGCAGTGGTCCCAGTCTTATACCTGTACTGCCCTTCTCTGAAAAGAAAAGACAGAGAGAGAGAAAAAAATGTAACGCATTAGATTTATCTAATTGGATTTGGATTAGATATTTCCTAAAGAAAAAAAACCTGTCAGGTCAGTTTCAGATTTATTCACACATTCTATTTTATTTAGGACAAAAGTTAAATAAAAAGTTAAGCTGAAAAGAAGCCGTTTACTGTGCTCTGAGTACAAGCAAAGTAGGAATAATTCTGGTTTGAGTGACACTTCTTTTGGGATAAACTTGAGGAGTTGTACATGTTTGATGTTAAGCAGTTATGATATGTTTGTAGTGTCTGTCAAATGTCAAGAAATCTGACCAAACTAATAACGGCCTCAATGCCCAACTTCTTCCAGTGATTCAGGAAAAGTTTCCTGCATAGCATCTACAGTTTTGCTTTTCTATGAAAAGCAGGTGGACAAGCAGAAGTTCAAAAATTGTGATTAAATTGTGATTAACTTTGAACTTTGGTGTTAAATCGCATTGGCTTAACTGCTTTGTTACTCTTGCTGCTATTGTTGATGCCTATATTATGCTGAATTTAGTGATCATATTAGTTTTTTTGTCCTTTATGAAAATGCCAATGTGAGGGCTCTGATTATGTGACCAGCAGATTAACAAATGAAAAAACACAAATTAACAGTGTAATAGAATAATGGCTCACCTTTTTCCCTTCGTTGTGGGCTTGTCATAGCCACGCAAATATTCCACTCCAGCTTCAGTGATGACACACAAGTCAACGTTACTGCCTGAACCCAGGTCACAGAAAATCCCTGCAGCGATGGCATCTCGTACTAGCTGCTTCGCCTCTTCCAACTGAAGACATGTTATTAAATTTCATTCAATTTATATGTATTTCCGATTCTGTGGACATTATTACTTCAATTTGTTTATTCTTAAAGATCTGACTCTTTATTTCATTACGTATGTCATAAGAGGGAACATGACAATGCCTTACCTCCATATTTGGTTTGAACCTGTCCTCAAATACAGAGACAGCAGCTGCTGCTCCAGATCCTAAAATCAGAGCCAAATATTGTTATTATTACCATTACTGTCACTGTCTGTTGCTAGGCAAAATTATTTTCATTCAACTGTATGTTTATAATTATAATTTATGACTGAAAGTTGGAATGCTGTATGAAGTATTAAAAACAGGATGCAATGAACTGAAAAAATGATTTGTATAAACTAAGAACATGTATCATTTTAAGAAATATATTATCATTTTGAATGGAGCAACACATCACAAAATGATAGATTCAGAATGCAGTTTAGCATTGTCTTGCTGAAATATGCAAGACCTTGAAAAAACATCATCTGGATGGGAGCATATGGTGCTCTATGTTCTATATATCCTATTCAGTACTGATGGTGCTTTCCAGATGTGCAAACTACCAATCCCATCAGAGATGCAGTCTTTATGAATGAGACAGATAGAATAATGTTTTTCAAACATGTAAATATATGTAAAATAACAAGAGATAAGAAAAACTTAAAAACATCAAGTTTTCATGAATATCTCTATGGCTACACAATGTTTATGCTCATAAAGGAGTAGGGTGAAGTTTACACTTTTTCTGTTCCTTCCACCTTATTTCAAATTCCATTATTTACAAATCAATATTCACAATTTGACATTATATGATCCACACATGTTTGACTGTATACAAGTCTAGACTCATATACAACACATAAACATACACACAAAAAAAATTCAGCTTGTAAACCAAAACACTCTTGCCTCAGTCTATGAAAATGGGGACAAGGCTTCAACAGAACACAATGAGAGGAAGATTTCCTATATTCATGCAATTTATCATTTATTAAACAATCGCGTGAACTTTTGTATTGATGTCTTTTTCTTAACTTTATTTGTACAGGTGTTCCACACACTAACTGTTGTACGGAAGAGGATTAGGGCCACTGGGGAAAAAAAAAAGTGGGCACATCTTTTTTTTCTTCTTTTCCAGAATTCTGAGAGTCAGAATTCTGACTTTTTTCTCAGAATTCAGGAAAAAAGAAAAAAAAGAAGTGCCCACTTTTTTTTTTTGCCAGTGGCCCTAATCCTCTTCCGTACTGTTGTGACTGTAATGCTGTGACATTTTACATTAGTCCTAACTACTGGCTTGCTGAACATAAGGAATCCTCCCAGGTCATGAGTATTTGGTCTTATCTGGAAAAAGTTCTGAATGTTTTGTGGCAAAGATTTACTTGCTGCTTTGTACATTGTACGGTTCTGAGGTCACCCAAATCCTTAAATCTGAGAATATTCAGTTTAATAAAAAGTGGATTTGATGGTTCTCTTGAAGTGGTTTTATTTATTATCTTTTTTGCAGAATTGGATGGATGTGTGCTTTATGCGTGTTTCCCCACACGTCCACACAATATGTCATGTACGGGAGTATCATAGAACAATAAAGAGTATATAATGCATTTGATTTATACGATCCTTAACCTTGTAGAGAACTGCCAGAGAATTGCCATGTTATTTATTGTCAGTTTACTATTGGTAGAATATGTGTGATTCCCAAATATTATGAATTTTGTTCTATTCAGGTTCAATATTAATTTATTATAGTCAAACCAGGTCTTCAGATTATTTAATTCATTTTCTAGTTCATTCAGAAGTTGTTCGAAGTTACCTCCACGACACAGTAATTTTGTATCGTCTGCAAATAATATTATTTTCAAAGACTTTGAAATTGCACATATCTCATTAATGTACAATATGAAAAGCAGTGGCCCCAAAACCGATCCTTGGGGAACTCCACACACAACAGGTTTCAGTTTTGATTTTATGGCATTTATTTGGATAAAATAAAAACTGTTTCTGGTTTTTAGGGTAACTGTTAACCCATGATAATGCCACCCCTCTGACCCCAACATGTACATAGTTTGTTAATTAAAAGGTTGTGATCGAGTGGTGACACACCCGCACCCCAAGGCCCTACTTGTGTGGGTGGGTGTGTTGGAGCGGGAAGAGGGAGGCAGCCGGGGATGGGGAGGAAAAGATGGGAGGAGCAAGATGCCCCTCCCTGGGGCCAGCTCCCCCGCTGACCCCAGTAGGCACCCCTGTCCTTCGGCACCCACCAAGGCAAGGGAACCCAGGCCCATCCAGATCGGGGCCTACGGCAGCAGGACCGCTCAGCCCCACAGGACCCGGGGCAGCCCACCCGACCCCACCGCAGAGGAAACTGTACCCACCCTAACATTCAATCATCTCCCAGACTGCCCAAGACAGTAGACACCCAAGTTAAGTTTATTCTCCACCTCTCCTATGACTCTCCCCCACCTGCAGAGTGGACTCCTGCAAGGATGGAACAAACTCCCTGTCAGTTGAAGAGCCCCCTAGTTAGGCCGATGCGCCAGAGGCCCCCTGCACCAGAGCTGAGCCCCCGTGCACCCACCCGCCCACAACCTCGGCAACACACCAACAAGGACCTAAGCCCCCAAGGCCCAGCCAGAGCCCTAGCACGGAGGCGAAGCACCCCTGAACCCCAAGCCCCCACGCCTGCCCCGGATCCACTCAGGGGCAGCCAGGCTACCAGGCCAGTAACCTATGTCCGCCAGCACAGACCCTCCCCCAGCCCTGCTGCACACAGCCACAAGGAGAACACCCTCTAAGAGCAACCAGAGCCACTAACCAGGTTATGACCACAAGCCCTGGGTTAAGCCCTCCAGGATAACGTCCCTAGGGATTCTCCAGACGCCCTAAGCCTGTCCCTACCTCCACATCAACCACAATGGCGAAGGCGGGACCAAACCACGACCCCCCACCCCCGCTAGGTGATCGAGCCGATCAAAGGAGCCCAGAGGGATTGATCTAATGTGGTGGCAGAGGCTGTCTTGAGACTAATGTGATCTATTAGATGGTTTCTATATTGGCTAGAATTAAGATTATTTTTATTTTTCCAGTTCTTGAGGACCGTTTTCTTGGTAATGCATAGGGCAGTAAAAAAACATGTGGACTGTATTAGTTTCTGTAGTGACATCATCCAATTTGCCCAACAAGCACACTAAAGGGGAGGTTGGAATTTTACATTTCAGACACTTTGATAAGTCTGCTACAAGTCTGAGTTTGCTACATTAATAGTTTTAGTTTTAGGAGCGTGTCCAGTTTTTACTTAAGCCAAGACAGGATCAAAATTAAGAAAAAAGTCATTAAAACCATTTGCAATTTCTTTTATGTCACTGATCATTGTATTTTGTATTTGGAAGTTATTTTGATATTCTAATCCCTTAGTTCCTTTATTTACAATGTTATTTAGTATTGTCCACATGTTTTTCATGTTATTCTTATTTTCATCTAAAACTTTACTGTAGTCATTTCTTTTGCTGCTTCTTATAATTTTTATCAATTTATTCTTATACCTCTTATAAGTTTGTTCAGCTTCTATTGTTCTTTTCTTTTAAAAAAAAAATACAACAGATTCTTTTTCATACATGCATTCAGTATTCAGTTTTTGGTTTTCTTCGTTATACTCACCAGGGGACAGAGTTAATATTATAGAAAAGAAGTTTTCAAATGCCACATCAACATCTTGAACATAGATATTACTCCAGTCTTGGCTGTTGAGGCAGCAAATTGCTTCTTGTGTTTTATGTCCAATTAATTTCTTATTAGGTTCACATCTGTTAATCCTGGCATGGTTCTGTAATGTTGCAAAAACTGGTAGATGGTAACATATGTCATTTATTATTAATCCACTTACAACATTCCTGTCAACAGCATTAGTGAAAATATTATCGATAAGTGTAGAACTATGTGAGGTTATTCTCATTGGACGGGAGATGGAGGGATAAAGACATAATGCTAGACATTGTATGTGTGATGGCTGCACTTACAGCCACACAGTGGTAATGGCCACCATATTAGTGTAAAGGCTTATACATTCAACACTACATTCACATTTGTCTTTAAATATAGGAATTAATTTACAGGACAATGAATAACTGATTTTGGTTTAGAATTAATTAACATATCCACATAACACTGCATTTTCAAATAAGTGCGCACATTTTAGTTTACACTGTTAAGTATGATTAATCTTTGTTGTCTGAGTTACCTTAGTTGCAGCTGCTCCAGTCCCTTGATTGAGGAGCCAAGAGGTGGAAAAGGGGCGGAGCAAGCCTTGATGGAAAACTGCAAATTTGCTCATTCCATAACTCGGGACCATGGGGGGAAATTGGAGTTCATTATGTTAGTTTCAGTTCGGTTTTTTGTGTGTTTTACCCCTTGTGTTTTTTGTGGGCTGGTCAGCCACTATTTAAGTTTCCCCTTTGTCTCGTTAAGTTAGGTCAGTTTGTTTGAGTTATCAGTATTGTTTGTTAACTTTGAGTAGAGTTCTGTAATTTTGACCTCTTTTATGGGCCCAAGATTTTGATTCTTTTTGAATGATTTAACCAATTATGTTTTTGGGTTAAATAAAAAAAATCCTGTTTTTGGACTTTAACCTGTGCCTAAGTTTCCTTTGCTGCTAGTCCATCACAGTATGAATGAAATCAGTGATGGTGCTGTTCGCAGTTGGATTCAACAAATCTATACTGAAATCAACACAAATAAATGTCATTTTCTTGCTGTTAACAGGATTATACTTCTTCATCTAAATTGTAATTCTAATGAATGTACTCAGCTTGAATCTGTATGACGCAAGCAGGGAGAGAGGAATAACAAATATTTGTGTAAAAATGTAGGGTGCAAAAGTAAAAAAATAGATAATAAAGTACAAATACCTTTGTTACTTCCTACCTCTGGAAGACAGTCATTTCTGGAAGTCTTCCTGGGCATATGTAGTGTATAAACATGTAGTTTATACTGTGATGAGATGTTCAAGGTCTTCACAGTTTTATGAGGAACAAACACTGACCTGACTTATTCAAACATTAAAGAGGAACCTAAAGGGATGAATCCGTTTTATGTCTGTCAATGGAAAATTGTACTTAGTAGTCAGTATAAGCTTTTAATGATATAAGTTTGCATATGATAGAATACTGTATGTTGACCTTTTGATGACTTAGACTGTTGTCCACTACAAGACTGTTTTATAAATTCTTTCTCACAGCGATAATAGCTGAACAAGCAGGAAGAGGAGAGCTGGACACTCTTATCTGACGCTCCCTAACGAGAAGAGAGGCCGCGTCTTTCTGTATCCCACAACACACATGCATACACCTGAACCACTCTTATCTTCACTCCCTACGCACTAACTTTCCTCTGCCTATGAATAGACGTATTCACTGTTGTATTATTTTGTATATAAATAAAGACAAGTGCAAGAACAGAGCGCGCATCACAGGGCCCCCACTCTGGTGTGAGCGTTCTGTGACCGCCCTTGTATACAAGTGAAAACCACAGCGTCTGTGTGTGTTTCTACCCTTAGACTCTTAGCTGAAGAAGTGTCTTTAGAGTAAATCTCTTGACATTTATTTTGGTCCTTCGTAGCCGGGGCAGAAACATCAGAACTGTTATCTGTGACTCTGTTCCAGGATCTGGCATACTGTTTCCTGACGCCGTGGAGCCAGCACCGAAGTCTGTGCACAGCCCTCTTAGACGAGGCCGAAAGCCCTGGAACGTGTGAATTCGGGTCCAGGCCGGTGTTTTTAGTCTGGTCCACGGCGGCGGGATTCAGTCTGACGATCCGAATCACCAGTGAGACGTCTGAGAGGTGAGAAACACTACTTTGGTTAGGAATCGCCATAATGAACCGACAAATAAAATAGGTTAGGAATCGCCTTAATGAACCGACAAATAAAATAGGTTAGGAATCGCCTTAATGAACCGACAAATAAAATAGGTTAGGAATCGCCTTAATGAACCGACAAATAAAATAGGTTAGGAATCGCCTTAATGAACCGACAAATAAAATAGGTTAGGAATCGCCATAAGGAACCGAATTAGTAAAAGCGCGCAAATGTCTATGTGTGTGTATGTGTCTGGAAGTAAGTTGATTTTACAGCACAATACGCTGCTGAACTACTTCTATTTTATTTGTTTTCTTTGCTGAGGCTCACGTACTGGTGACAAATGAGAACGGTTGAGTTTTATCTCGTAAAACTGATACCGCTTCATTTTTTAGAAGTGAAGTAGAAGGGCGTATCAGCAACCACTCTGAAGTCAAGCGTGCCAGTGACAGCCCAGCAAAATCTTTGACAATGGGGAATAAACAAGCAAAATTAACACCTGATGAGGAATGTTTAGAAAAACAACAAACCGGAGCAGGTAGAATAAGTGCAAATAGGTGGAGAAATCCACAAAAAGCTAAAAACCACAGCTGGGAAGGGAAATGCAATCCCTCAGCTGTTACCCAGTTGAAAGCTGTCCTGAAACAAGAAATTACATTAACAAAAGACCCAAAGAAGAAATTAAAACGTGAAGAAGAATATAAACTTTTCCAAGCATGGGAAACTGAAGCTGAAAGGAGAACTGAAAATAAGAAAAAGAAAGAGGAAAATAAAAATCTATTTAAATGCACTTTCATTGAAGGATTACTACCACCCATTAGGTCTCATGTAGAAAAGAATTGGGTAACGCAAGATACGGGCACAGCAGATGAGGCGTTTCAATATGCTAACCATGCACAGACAGTGGTGAAAAAGAAAGAGAAGGTCTCAGTTTTTGCCCTCGACGCTGACACTGTTCTCACAGCTTTCAGTGGAGGCTACAGGGGAGGTTTCAGAGGCCAAAAGAGAGGGAGAGGAATGCGTAGGGCAGGAGCAGGGGGTAGAGACAGGTTTAGACACACACCAAACAGTGACTTTAGTACTACATGCTGGAGGTGTGGAAAAGAGGGACATTTTGTACGTGACTGTAACACACAGAGACACACACCAAACAGTGACTTTAGTACTACATGCTGGAGGTGTGGAAAAGAGGGACATTTTGTACGTGACTGTAAGAAACAAAGAAGCAGTTCAGACTAGGAAGAATATAATAATCCCTCGTCAAGTAAAAAATTAGAGATCCAAGTATAAGTTTAAAAAGGGCTGGAAACAGACCCAACTGAATACATATAAATGCAAGAGGAATAAAGTTAAATAAAACAACTGTAATGTCTCAAATTGATAAAAGCAAGGATAACAACCTGTAAACTGGTATTAACAATGAAACATAGGATGAAGACCATGCCCAGAATGAATAGAACGAAAGAAAATACATAACTCACACAAACACATATTAAATGAAATAGAGAGATGCATAAGGTATATTAAGGTTTTGTCATTGTTCAGCCAAGGAAAATGTGTGAAAAGGAAAATGTCTCCAGCTTGGGACGGGGTGAAACTGCAGATCACCCCCATCCCTCGATGGATGCAAAATAAAATATAAATAAAATATTGTAATATACTATTGCTGTTATATAAAAAGATAATAACATTAACATAATATTAATATGAAGAGGCACCTCAGTCAGCTATGATGTGAGGTGGATAATTGTTAAAAGTAGTCTGCATCAAGCTTAAGGTTTGCTCAAATTCAGTATAATGACATATGAGATGAAGAAAATAAAGAAAATATGTAAACTAATTAAGTGCATAGAGGCACTTGACCTGCTTGAAAACCTGTCATCCTAGATGAGACATTGCTGAAATATAGAGCACACCTATACTAACAACTAACAAGCTAAACCCTGTATACAACAGCTAAAGCTACACAATTGAGAAGCTGAATTAAATATATGGTCACTGCTAAGCTGATGAGCAGGTTACACATTTTTTAGAGCAGGAGCTGCATAAGAACACATCAGAGGGAGGGAAACCGCTATCAAAGCTCAAACATGAAGCCGTCTGTGGGCTCAGTTTTTTTGTTTTTTTTTTCCCTCACGCTTCTGATTTGTCTTTGGCAGCAGCCTTTTTGCATCCTGACTCGTGTGTAAAGCGTTCAAGCCATCAGTAACTTGTTTTTGTTTTGTTTTGTTTTTTGTTTTGTTGGGTTGAAAAATGACTAAATTTGTGATCATACTTGTGGATCACAGTGACACATAATGATTAGGCATATGATTTACTAATGCAGATGTAATAACTTTATTCTAAAATTCAAGGAGAACAAACAAGAACAACATCTTCAGTTATGTCTTGTTGTTGTTCTCTGTGCAGTGTGCTGAGTTTTGTTTTTTGTTTCTTTTGTTTTTTGAAATGTTGCTTGAGTGATGAGTACTGTAACTTCTGAAGTGGCTCTCACCATGTGTCCTTGATGATGATAAGTTCAGAGCCAGCTGAGAGCTGGGTTGTCTGTTTTGTTTTAGGTGACAAGCCAGAAAAGTTAAAACTTAGTTTCTTGTTTTGAAAAAAAAAAGGGAGAAAAGGGAGGTTTTGTGTTTCTCAACCAAGAACAACTACAATTTCATTTTCTGTTTTTGAGAAAGGAGAATTTATAATAATAATAATAATAATAATAATAATAATAAAACAAAGAGTGATGTTTTGCTTAAGTGTTGAAGCAGGCTAATACTGCAACATACCGTCTAATGCATGATCTGCGAGCAATATATGAAATCATCTTATTTATCTTTAAATAAACTCCAATTATGGAGACCTGAAGTCACATGCTTAGGGCACACTCTCAGGTGAAGGCAGAAAGCTACTAAACAAAGAAAAGAAGCTATACAAAATGCGCCACAGCCACAAACTAAGCATTCATATTCTTTCTAACTCTTAGTGAGCCTGAGTTATGACCTTGGCTCCCTGTTTTTCTGCTTCCACCAAAGGTGGGGGTGACGCTCCCACGGCATGTGCTCTGTTCTTTTTACTATCACAAAGAGGAAAAAAAAAGAGAGAGAGGCCCCTACTCTCTGAATACAATATTCTTTTCATAACTCGGCAGTATGAAATGTCATGAAACAGTGTAACTCACTCACAGTAAATCAGCAGCATAGGATAATACAAACCTATCTAATAAATCTAATGATTTTCACATTCTTTTAACTCAGAAGTGTGATGTGGCCTACAGCAGTATCATGATTCACTCATTTTGATTATAGGTATAATGTAATATATAACAGCATAATAATCTCACAACTGCTTCAAGCACATTTGCCTTTCTTAACACACGTGAGAGAAAGGCAACTGTTGAGAAAATGTTCTTTTGGGTGAGACAGTCCCAGAGGCCCTGCATGCAAGCTACTAACACACATACATGCAATGAAGAACAGCTTACACTACAGCCAACACATGTGCCTATATCCCTCATTAGTGTTAAAACAGGGAAAACTTAATAGTTTTGTTATCAAATGCTGAAGTTTATCCACTACTAACAAATAAACTCTCTGGGTTGCAGGACAACAACTTCAAAAAGAACGAGACTGGTATGACCAACCAGTGATGAAACAACAAATTTAGTGGTTAAGAGTCAAATGGTGAGATGTTTTCTGCTGATTGAATCATACAAGTGATTACTGAAGGAAGGAAAATTCCTTTTTTGTGCTTTTAAACGTGATCTTACGAATTTTAATATCTACCTGTGTTGTCCTGTCAACTTGGTGGGTTATGAGTTAATTATATTGTGAGGAAAAACAAAAAGGGGGAGAGAAGGCTGACACAGGGCCTGGCCCGGTGTTTCTCCCCTCTCTGAATAACACAGCCAATACAACATCATTTTCCTGTTCGTCTGTTTTTGTTTTGTTTTTGTTTTTTCTCTTTATGTTTAATTACAGGCTGCTTTGCCGGTCCTGAAAGCCGAAGCTGACCTGGACTCCTGCTCTCCCCTCTACCATCTCTGACCCTGACCCTGACCAAATGCTGCAGCAGCTGGACCTATAACAACAATCTAAAAATGTCAACAGTGCTACAGGAAAGCGATCTCATGCAGCAGAAACGGAGAGCGTTAAATCCAAGGCCCGTTTCACTACACGGGGGAGATTTCCAGACAGCTTCAGCTGACAGAGCTGTGACGAGACGCCCATTAAGCCCGAATGAAAAGTAAGGCCGAGCAAAAGAATGCTGACCTTGATAACTATGCATTAACACTGTACAGGACAGTGACGGACCAACACGGATGATCGGGCAGCAGAAGAAAGGGCGTGCCAGAGACAGGAGGAGCAACTGAGGTCAAAAGGCACCTCAGAATGGACAAAACACAGAAGAAGAAAGGACTGCCCCAATTGGGGCCAAAACCAGGACAGACTGAACTTTGAGCAGCAGCAGCAATGGTCGCAACCGGACTGAAAAGGAGGAGGGCAGGACCCCAGGACACGCTTCAGGCCGTGGTTTACCCAAAACACCAGAACAGGAAAGTGATAAACACGCCAACATACACTAACATACACATCTACACACACTGACTCAGAATGAAGAGAAACACACACCTGAACAGACGTGCACTTGTTGATTGAGTGAGAAATGACACACACACACATCAGACAATGTACACTCATCAAACATGACTGACGCCCTGAACGCCTTGAGACAGATCCAGCAGGCCCAAAATCAGGCCTATGTAAATAATACAAGTGACTGCTAAAAAGACTACTACTCCCTTTTCACTGTGTAATACTTTTTGTTAAAAACCAACGGTGCAATAGACTTCAATACTTGAAATACTTGAAATACTTGAAATACTTGCAATTCCTTTGTATTCTTATTCTTATTTATTCTAGTTATCCCTTTTAGTATTTTTACTTTTATTTTGTGTTTTTGTAACATGTATCCTGCCATGTCTAAAACTCATGATTAACCGCATAATTGTTTCCACTGTTGCTGCATACATAGCCGTGACAAATGATGATGATGATGACCCCGACCTGTTGGAACATGAAGACTTTGTGTGATTAATGATGGTGTGATAGAAACTGTACAACAAGATGTTACATACTGATATCTCACTTGAAAGTTATACTGACAACAGGAGGGAATGTCAATGGAAAATTGTACTTAGTAGTCAGTATAAGCTTTTAATGATATAAGTTTGCATATGATAGAATACTGTATGTTGACCTTTTGATGACTTAGACTGTTGTCCACTACAAGACTGTTTTATAAATTCTTTCTCACAGCGATAATAGCTGAACAAGCAGGAAGAGGAGAGCTGGACACTCTTATCTGACGCTCCCTAACGAGAAGAGAGGCCGCGTCTTTCTGTATCCCACAACACACATGCATACACCTGAACCACTCTTATCTTCACTCCCTACGCACTAACTTTCCTCTGCCTATGAATAGACGTATTCACTGTTGTATTATTTTTGTATATAAATAAAGACAAGTGCAAGAACAGAGCGCGCATCACAGGGCCCCCACTCTGGTGTGAGCGTTCTGTGACCGCCCTTGTATACAAGTGAAAACCACAGCGTCTGTGTGTGTTTCTACCCTTAGACTCTTAGCTGAAGAAGTGTCTTTAGAGTAAATCTCTTGACAATGTCTATACATATAAAAGACAGAAAACATACCAAAGAACCTATTTTAAATTATATCATTAAGAACTTTGTTACTAGCAGCCTGCAGTTTACATAGCATCAATTCAAAGCAAGTCACCCCAAGGCTGTGTATATTGTCAGGTAAAGACCCTACAGTATTAGAAAGAAAGGAATTGGTGAGGAGTTTTCTTCTTGTTAAAAAAAAATCATTTTTAACAGGAACAAAAGCCCAGCAGAACCAGGCTCAAGGAGGTGCAGTTATGTGCTGAGGTCATTTGAGGTAAGGGGGAAGAGAAGAGAACAGAGAGAGGAAGAACACAAAAGGCAAACTACAGGAGAAGCCAGAGTTTATTAATTGCTAATGATTAAATACAGTGGTGGTGTATAAATACACAAGAGAGTGAAAGGAGATGAGTGAAGAAGAAATGCTTAAGCCTATTGCAGAATTACTAAAGGAGGATTTAGGGTCACCTGATCGAGCTCTAACATTAGGTTTTGTCGAAAATGAGAGTTTTGAACCTAATCTTAAAAGTAGAGAGGGTTACTGTCTCACGAATCCAAAATGGGAGCTGCTCCATTCATACTGGCAGCTCCTCAAATGAGCCCTCCCAGCAAGTAAAATTATTAAATCTGGAATGAAGAGAATGATTCGGTGCTTCAGGACTGCTTTGATGCTACAAACTGGGGTGTGTTTAAGACTGCTGCCCTGAGAGAGCACAGTTCTGTGAATTTAGAGGAATATGCATCAGTGGTTACCACTGATGCATACTGGCTTCCCTGGTTACCATCAGAGAAGCCAAGAGCCAGTACAGACTGAAGCTGGAAGGATATTACAACAACTCAGATTCCAGATTCATGTGGCAGGGCCTGCAACACATCACTGATTTCCAGCAGAGGAGAAGCAGGGTCACAGTCAGCTGCAACACGTTACCAGACGAGCCGAATGAGTTCTACGCTTGCTTCGACACCTTCAACACCAACCAGAGGCATTCTACCAGCAGAGGCGGCACAGAGCTCTTCACACACTGCGACTTCGACTGAGGTATGCAAGGTTCTGAGGAGAACTAACCCCTGAAAAGCAGCCAGCCCTGACAACATCCCTGGCCGTGCTTTGAGGGTCTGCTCTTCAGAGCTGGCTGAGGTTTTTACAGACATTTTCAATTTGTCCCTCACCCAGTCAGCTGTGCCCACATGCTTCAAGTCCACCACCATAGTGCTCTTCCCCAAGAGAAACAACATAACCTGCTTGAATGACTATTGCCCCATCGCACTCACTTCAGTTTTGCTTTGAGACGATAGTCATGTCCCATATCAAAGAAGCCATCCCGGACACATTAGACCCTCTACAATTTGCATATCGGAAGAATCGTTCTACTGAAGACACTGTTAATGCAGACATCCACACAGCCCTCTCACACCTCAAAAATAAGGACACCTATGTCTGAATGCTGTTTATAGACCTTAGTTTAGCACTGAACACTGTCATCCCAAACAGACTGGTGGGAAAGCTCTCTACTCTTCGACTGACACCCCCCCTCTGTTGCTGGGTCCTGGACTTCCTCACAGGCAGACATCAGGCACAACCCATGGACTCCCCAAGGCTGTGTTCTCAGTTCACTCCTGTACACCCTCGTCACCTACGACTGCGTCCCCTCCCAGCAACACCTCCATCATTTAGTTCGCTGACGGGACAACCTTCATCAGGCTCACTGGTGAAGAGGAGACTGCTTACAGGGAAGAGTTGGCTCAGCTGGTATCCTGGTGCCTGGAAAATAGTCTCTCCTTAAATGCTGAGAAGGGTATGATGATTATTGATTGATAGTTTTGGGAAGGTTACTTTTAAAATGTATTCCACTCCAGATTACAGAATACATGCTCCAAAATGTATTTTGTAACGTATTCTGTTACATTACTCAATGAGAGTAACGGATTCTGAATACTTTGGATTACTTAGTATATTATCTAACTTTTTTAACAACTACATGAATGTACTATTGCTGTGTGATTTATTACTATTACTGAAGGATACTCGTCATACCAATACCAACTAGATTTTTAAATCTTAATATAAAATGAGTAACAGTAGGGTGTACATTAGGTAAGGGTGCACTTTTTGCAGTGATCTCGTATAGAAAACTATTCTGACCATATATAAAACAGGTCCGCGGCTCCGAACTGTAGTAAAGGGACCTCTGGTTAATACGTCGGGTTCCGTGTCAGGCTCGTAACCGAAAACTAGCTTTACTTTGTTGACTGGGTCTACTTTGCTAGCGAGAGACAGAGAGAGTCGTTGAAAGGCTGCTCCAACAGAACTTATTGTTTCAGAGAAAAACACGAACACAGTGTACAGTCGAGTCTTAATGGCTTACTTACAACTGGGCTACACTGCCCATGAGGCTACATTCTTCAGGGCTATGCCTGTAACATTCTGCCTATTGCCTTCATATTAAATAATTTTTTGAACAATAATTTTACAAATATTTCTTCACGTCATTATGCAAGTAGAGGTGACATGGGCCGCAATTTTGAGACCCAGCCATTAGAGCCTCTTAATGCGTGTTTTCTTTGGGTTTCCACCGGCGTGGAATTACCAAAAATAGAGAGGGCATAGCCTAACATATGAAACAGGAAAAGACCGCCGTGTAATCCCTTTATTTCAACAAAGTAACTGTATTCTGAATACTACCTTTTTAAATGGTAACTGAAACGGAATACAGTTACTCATATTTTGTATTTTAAATACGTAATGCCGGTACATGTATTCAGTTACTCCCCAACTCTGTTGATTGATTATTGACCCAAGGATGAGGAGAGACCAGCACACCCCACTATACATCAACGGGACTCAGGTGGAGAGGGTGAAGACCTTCTAATTACTCTGGACCCACATCAGTGGGGATCTCACCTGGACCCATAATACATGGCAGACCATCAAGAAGGCTCAACAATGACTCTTATTCCTAAGGAAGCTGAGAAAATTTGGATTAACCCCGAAATTTCTCAGCAACTTTTACAGATGCACAGTGGAGAGTATCCTGACAAACTCTATCATAGTGTGGTATGGGAACAGCACTACTCAGGACAGGAAGGCTCTCCAGCGTGTCATTAAACGGCACAATTCATCTGTGGAGTACCCTTCCCACCACTACAGGACATTTACAACACTCGGGTCAGGAAAAGGGCACACAACATCATCAAGCACCGCACCAACCCACAGCACACACTGTTCTCACTCCTGCCATCTGGCAGATGCTACAGGAGTGTGAAAGCAAGGACAACCAGACTAAAAAACAGTTTCAATCCAAAGGCTATCAGGCTACTGAATCACTGACTTATGACCTGTAATTTGCAATTTTGTACAGTTATATACAACATAATACAACTGTAATTATCTTTAACCTGTAATTTGCAGTTTTGTACAGTTATATACAACATAACACAACGTCAGACAATATCAACATTTTAATACCGCATACTCTGTATATATTACCACTGTGACAGTGTTGCAACTACTTGCACTTTAAATTCTGACTACACCTACACATAAGCTACATAAGCTACAAGTGCTACAAACTTGTACTTGTTTTACTTTATTTATTATTTTCAATGCTATTTTCTATGCTCAGAGTTAAGTTTAGTCTTTATTTTTATTTTATGTTATTTTATGTTAGTTTTTATTTAGTTGTGTGAAGGGAACCTGCAAAGTAAGAATTTCACTGCTCTGCGTAACCACTTGAATCTCTTGAATCTTTCACAGGAGTTGGGCCTGGAAGCCGAAGGCTCTGTTACCCATTCTATTTTTGAAAACTATAGAATAGAATAGAATAGAATAGAATAGAATAGAATAGCCCTTTATTGTTATTGTACATGTACAACAAAATTGTGTACAGTGAGGAACTACAGTAAGCCTACAGTATAAGTGTTCTGTTGGGATAGTAAGGTAGTCTTTAAAACATGAGTTTTGGAATATGCTTCCAGAAGCTTGGAGAACATGAAAGCTACTTAAAGACATTACAAGAAAGCTTGCCTAAGAGATGTCAGATTGTGTTGAAAAATAAAGGTGGGCATCCCACATATTAACTTTAAACTTGTTAGACTTGTGCAGGGCAGCATTGTTGCCGTACAACAAGAAGGTCCACGTCAACTCCAGCATCTGGGCCTTTCTGTCTGGAGTTTGCATGCAGTTTGAATCTATGGGAGTTCGCTCTGGGTAATATCTCCCACAGTGCAAACACATGCAGTTAGTGGGGTTAGGTTAATTGGTAATTTTAAATTGCCTGTATGTGTGTATGTGAGTGTGAATGGTTGTCTGTCTCTGTCTGTTAGCACTGCAAAAGACTAGCAACCTGTCCACGGTGTACCCAGCCTCTTGCACTATGGCGGCTGGGATAAATTCCAGCCCCCCTGGATAGATAGATAGATGGGTGGAATTGTTCAAACTCTGCATTTCCCTTATATACTGTACTTGCATATGTGTTTGCACATTTCAAAATTACTGCTTCTATTTGCTACTTTCATAGCAAAATATAAAGCAATAACAGGTGCCTCAAGACTTTTGCACAGTACTGTATTTATCATAAAGTAGTAAAACATCTCAGTTTAGGCATTTGGTATGTTTATAATATGTTGTATGGTCAATAAAATATTAATTTATGAGATTTGAAAACTGCTGGATTCTGTTTTTATTTATGTTTTAAACCGAGTTCCAACTTTTAAAATTATTTGATTTTTCTTCTAGAAAACTCTTAGACACCTGCCACAGCATTCTGCACATATAGTAAACAGTACCCTGAACATATACATACCCATGGTGAGAAAAGGCAGTTTGTCATAAGAGCCATGAGGGTAAACACTGTATAGGTGAGCTCCAGTCACATCAACTCCTCCAACAATCAGAGATGACCCCACGTGACCCTGGTACCTGACAAATCAAACAGATGGCATTACCACAACATCCTGCTTTTTTTGTTAGAGGAATACGGAGCACATCCTCCAAAATGTGCACATGTGAATAAGCAGCAAAACAAAAACAATAGAGTACAGAGACAATGAGGGTATACAAATGCTTATTGCCCCAGCAAGCATTTCATGCCCTAGGTCAGAAGCTAATGATAGAAAATTATCCAATTTAAATTTTAGTGAAATAAAAGTCTGTAACCCTTGTTTATTTTCCCATAATAAGTTAGCTTTACCCAACCATAGCAGCTCTATGCCCCACAATTTGAATATCGCTTCTTTAGCATCCAACTATTACTTACTTACTTATACTCTATTGCTCTCACCTGAACAGCATTTGTTTGAGCTGTCTGGTAACCATAGCAACAAGTGGGGGTCGCCCAGTGTTGAGCATGTGAAGTTCCACATTGGATGACATGATTTGTGTAGTTATCTCTGCATCTGCAGCAACACCAGCTCCACAGCAGCTACAAAACATACAAAACATAGTTAGACAAGTAATATACTAAGTAACATTCAAACAAGTAAAATAACCTGTTTGATGAACATGGCATAAGTGTCTCTGCTTAGCCTTTGACGCAAAAAGAAAAAAAGCCACATTTTTGTACTTTTGTACATTTTTATGCATTTTTTAAATCTCTTTTGTTTTGGAGATACATGGCACTGAACTACCATGTATTGCTTCAAGTCTTATTCTTCTTCTCTGTTTTTAGTCTTTTTTTGGGTCTTTGTTTTTTGTGTTTTTAAGAGAGAAGGAGAGAGATCTGAAGCAAGAAAATAAGCCATATAGTTGCTGAATCTGTCCTTTGAGGAGGCAAAGGCCAACTCAGGAACTGAAAAGGCATCAGCAGGCTTTGAAGCAAAAGTCTAAATGTTAGAAGTAGTATTTGCATTCTAGCTATTGGAATGTTTTTCTCTGAAGAGAGCGTGATGGCAGAATCGGCACTAGACGGGCAGATAGGGGCCAGAAGAGGTAGACTTTGGAATGTGACCATTTAGTTTGTAAGCTGACTCAGGCAGATGGTTGGCTGATGGGCCATACTGGTTTAAATCTTGACATCAGGAAAGAAATCAAGAAACTGAATGAAATGAAGCTGCCATGCTAGGAGCCTTGCCGCCATCGGGGGTCTTGTTTTCTGGTGAGAGCTATCTTCAAAGTGAGTTAGGAGTCAGTTCGACTTGTCCTGTGAAATTAATGAGTAAACTTACTAGATTTTTGGAGCAATGTAGTGAATTTTCATGCAGTTTTTGTCAGCCACAACCATGTCATCTGTAGCTCTGGTATCCGCTCCCAAGATGACTCCATCCTAACACCACAAAAAGGAAATATAAAAGTTAACACACTTTAAATACTAACTCAGCTTCCTGGTGTATTACTAGTGTTGTCCAACCACTGATGATTAATCCGAACCTTGTATACAATTCCAGCAATGGTGGTGCCTGTCTTCCTGGCATTAGGAGCTTTGTAACCAGCCTGAGACAAATTGGATTCCAGCACGGCATTCCTGGTAATGACACGGCAGAGAAAAGGGAACACAGAGAGGCTCATATTAGTGTGAAATCGCTAATCGCTAATCATTTTTTTTGTTCCGCCATTAATGTCGTAAAGCTATTTTTGTAAACGCTGTTAAATCCAGTTTGTGTACCTGCGGCTGTTCTCAAAAGAGAAACCTCCCGGCTGAAGCGCATAGGAATTCAGACTGTGCAGCATATTAGGTGCAGATTCTAAAGTAAAAGACTAAAAACCCAAGAAAAACCTTGTCACGGTGCGTCAGTTTGTGTGGGTGCTTCTCAGAAGTTTTCGGTTTTACTTTCACTTCTCAGAACAAGTCCCGCCTTCTCCGCTGTAAAAAATACCCACATCAGTCTGACATTTTCTCTTTTCTCTTATCTGTTCTCGTTGTTTATTGTTATTTGTTCTAAATAATTATTCATTTCCATGAAAAATGTGTTCAAAGAATAGTAAAGATATATGAGTTTTGTTATTTTTTAACAAGAATAATCTCATAAACCACTAAAATTAACTTCTGAATTACATTGCTAATGTTTCTTTGCAGTGTATTACACGTTACCTGCAAAGATGGAACCTGCTCCTGGAGACTTAAAGTGGCTTAAAGTGGCAGTTTAAGTGAGGCATCAGGATGAAAATTTTGGTCTGGTTTTAGTCTTTTTCTCCTAGCTTTTTTTAATTTTATTTTTTATGTTAAGCCAAAGGCCTAGACATCTGTTGTAGACTATCTTTTAACCATCAGTGGTCAAGAACTGGACTGGAATTCAAAAAATAAAATGGCGTTATGGCACCTTCAGTACCCGAGTAGTACTGTCTAAGATATTTTTTTATGTACTGCAGGCTGGCGTTGCTTCTTGCTGAAGGCATGGAGAGACAATAACAAACGGACATCAGTCTCCATACACCCTAAACATATCTCTGTTTTCTCCTCCTGTCATGGCGCAGGTGTTTACGTTGGGCTTGTAACATAGTTAAAAAGGTTCAAGTAAAAAAAAAAAGAAGGTTCAAGTAGCCTTTTTGTTTGTACTGATGCAAAAAGAAAGTTCTGGCAACAAAATCAAAAATAATAAATAAATAAATACAGCTAAATGGGACAATATCACCATCTTGTGTCAAAAGTCATCCCGTACTGACTAGAAATGGCAAAGGATTGTGGGTAATCCTCAGCGTGAAGAAGGATTAACGTTAGTGGTGCGATACTACGATGCCGCAAATGTTGGTATTCGCCCTAAACCAGGGCCAGGGTCATTATTGCCAATGCCAATACTTGCATAGATACTTTTAACTTATAAATTCAATTCACTTTTATTTATACAGGTCGACAGACGGATTGGTGCTGCGGCCGCGGTGATGCGGATGCTGTACCGGTCTGTTGTGGTGAAGAGCTGAATGTAAAAGCGCTTATGTATGGAAAGATTTTCACGGACACAACATACATACTCAACTCTACTGCTCCAGCCACAGATGCAGTTTCCTTACAAATGTGGGGTCATTTAAGGAGACGTAAACAGGCTTTAAACAGTGTGAGATTTACTGGGAACAAGCATTGTTACAAGGAAACAGTGACATTTTCTGGTAAGAGGTGGTCTTGCAGTTTGAGTGGGTGTGGGCAACAGAAAAGGGGGGCAATGGTGACTAAGGTTAATGTACTACATTTTTTCATCTTGATATGCCATTGGACAGACAACAAAGAAAACAAACAAAAATCAGACCACGAGAAAAAAAAGCAATGGGAGACATTAAGAAAAAATTACAATGGATCATTTTGAATATAAAGTTGAAATTAAGAGATTGCAGTTGTTGCTTCAAGACAAACTGTTCCCCATATGTGTATTTGTGCGTATTTTTGTTCTTGTGGAGTTCTGAAATGTTGATAAAGTTGTTATATTTCAAAGTACGAATCAAATGAAGAACAAGAGTTCTTGCTCTGCCCATTCTAAAGGATGTATCGTTGTGTATCAGGTGGTGACTTGTGTCTTAATCCCAGAGTGCATTTTTTCTAATTCTTCTTTCAGCTGCTCCCTATAAGGGTCGCCACATCAGCCTCTATCTACCGCTAACATCCTCTTCTATCACAGCCCTCTCCATGTCCTCCACCCTATGTCATGGTCTGCGGGGCAGACCGAGTGGAGAGAGAGCGGAGGACCCAGGAACAGACACAGGCGAGGAGGCAGAACTGAACTTTAAACAAAAGGCGAGCCTTTATTGTGGCTGATACAAAGGCATAACAAAACAGCAGGGACAAGGGCTACTTAAAATAAAACCTAAACTGGAGAAACTAAGAACAGCGAAAACTACGACAATGACGACTGAAACGACTATAAACAAGACTTAGTACAGGGACATGAAAGAACTAAGAAACGTATACTAGAACAAGGAACATGACCATGACCTGCACACAGTCTTGAAACCTGACATGACCTAAGGGAAGAAACACAGACGACACGACACTGACAAAGAGAAACACGGGGCTAAAATACTCTGAGGGATAACGAGGGGAATGCGACACAGCAGGAGAACACAGCTGGGAGTAATTGACAAGACGAGACAGGGGAAGCAAAACTGAACACACTTACATAAGACAGGGACCTTCAAAGTAAAACAGGAAACAATTCACAAAGACGCAGACTTAACACTGAACTAAACCCACACTAAACACGAGGGCACAAAACACAAAACCTAAGGACAAAACCCTAAACCAGAATAAACTGAAACATAGAATTATAATAATACTCGACAAAGCATAACAAGAGAATCAGAATACAAACCATAACACAGAAGAATATAAAAAAAACAGAAAATGCTGGGTCAAAATTACCCAGAACCGTGACACCCTAACCTCCTCTTCTTCTGACTTCTTTTTCTACTCCCGCCTTGCAGCTCAACCTTCAACATCCTCTGTACATGTCCAAATCATCTCAGCCTTGATTCTCTATGTTTGCCTTCATCTTGAGCTGTGAGCTGATATACTCATTTCTAATCTTTTCCCTCTCAGTCTCTTCGAGTAACTGTACAAAAGACCCAGCCAATGCCCAGACAGCACACGATCAAGCTGCTTTTATGGTCGAGCTCCCTGGAGTGAAGTGGACAGCAAATGGGTTACCTGCTTAACCATAAATTCCGCTTCTGTCAGACCGGAATAGTGTACGGGGATGGCCAAGTTTGCGGGATCATAAAACCAGCTTCAGTGGCCTGCAGCGATTTTGTAGAAAGGCAAGCAGAGACTTGTCTTCTTTTCTATATCCTGAAAGCTTCGTCTATAGTTATCATCTAAATATTCATTTATTAAAAGTATTGATAAAATCTATGAAAACATCTTACTACATATAAAACTGCATCATTTGCACATATAATATGAAAAGTAAATGTAAATGATTCTGCAGCAAGCAGAAGGAGGCTCTTAACATATGATTATAAGCTTCTGCTTTTATTTACATTAGTGTCCTTTCTTTTAGAAACTGTCCCGTAGACATGTTAATTTCCTATTCCCACACTTCTCATCAATGCCTTGCACAATATGCAAAGCCTGTTTGACAAAGGTCTAACAAAGAGTGACTAATTCCAATTTCTAACGGATCAGGAATATTATGCTGCTTTGTCATGTAGCTAAAGTCAGTGCCAAGGGATTCCTGATGTTGTGTATTCTTGTTCTGAAGGGGAAAGGCGGAGACATACGGGAAAATAAGAGCGTAAGGCCCACAAAGCACACACAGCAAAAGTCTGCGATTCGTCAAAGGTGTTTAATTGACAGTTTGTCTGTAAAATCAGCAAACAGTATTTAGTCACGGGTGCACTTCCTCAGATATCGAAACGTTTCGTCGATATGGCAGACGCTCAGCAGAAATGGTTTAGGGCCATCACGACGTTGTGAGATCGGCTAATGAGTAGCGCTGCTACGTAACCTATTGCGACACAGGCTTGCCTTTGACGGGAAGTGGGTGGTCTTATACCAAGAACCAGACGCACGGCGAGCGAGAAATGGTATCTAAAAATTGTTTAAGTTGTCTAGACAATTGGGTGTACATAGATATACTACGCGGCTAACCAGCATTGTACAAGGACAGTAACGGGTGACTTTTACGTAAGTTATGACCGCTTTCTTTTGATTGTTTTTGTGGAAACACTACCATTAGCAGGAATGACAATGTGAGTTCGTTGCTAAATATATGGCTAATGCGACGTGACTGCCGTGGACATGGGTTCCTACAAAATTTTTAGCATCGACGCTAGCTGCTGTTTCGTAGCATCGTAATGAAATCCTAAATTTAAGTGTCTTTGCCACAGTTATTACTATCACAGTTATTACTGTTATTACTGTGGTATTACAGTTATTACTAAACGTATGAAAAGCTCAGTAAATGATTATTCAGTTTAATTAACTCAACGCTGTACGATACGATGATGCTAAAACAAGCTGCGACGTTGTGTGTTTGAAACAGAACAGATACAATTCTTTCCTAACTAATGTTATTTATTTATTTATTTATTTATTTTTGTCTTTCTATATAGTCGTCGTCATCATGGTCTCTGCAGCTGTGCTCCATCTGTGCGTTTTAGCTTGGGTGGCTTCTGTTCTCGCTGCTGGTCAGTATCATCAACAGTACAATTCATCTTTAGTCACTGGGGAGTGTTATCTTTTAGTATACACGCAAGAATGAATCAAAACGGACACTCAGAATGTAGATTGTTTTTGACAACATTTTTAATGTCATGTTTCCTGCTGCCCCAGTGTTGGTATAATAACAAACTTTCAGAAGGCTTTTTAAGCATACTTTACCACGTTCAAGGTAAGGTAATTCAAACTATTGTGAGTAAAAGATATTGGCTGAATTGATATTATCTCAGTAATAAATACAAGTACTGGTAAACATTGCTGATTACATATTTGAGAATTATTATCTGTCAAAGGGAAAACGGTGATGCAGCTTCATGTGAGATGTGGACCAAAGGACTATTTTAGAGGTGATGCAGTTGTTGCATAATAAAAGCCTTTCTTTAGTGCTGCAAAGATGATGCACAAAATAGAGCTTTCTCATCTGATTCCTTGTGTCTTAGTGTGTGTGTTTTGTGGCGAGTGAAGAGTGTTTAAAAATTATTTCCTTAAAAATAGAAGAAAAAAAATCCAGCAAAGACCTGATCAGGTGATCAATCTACTATTTGCTGAAACCTCATCAGTAATGGTCTCAGTCAAGAAGCCACTTTTAAGGAAGGGAAACAGGACAGAAAGGCTGAGGCAAGCCAAATCATACAAAAATAGACTCAGAATCAGTTCTGAGCAGTTGTGGTACATGAAACACTGGCTTTATTTGAATGAATTATCTAATTAGTCATCCAGACAAAACTGGTTCTATCCAACTAAAGTGAGAGTGCAAACAGTTTTTTGTCATTGACATTGTGTACCAGTTCAAAATGTAAATGAAGTGTTTTGTTTTAACTTTACCTCTGCAGCAGAGGGTAGTAGCATATGAACATGTCACTCTCAATTGACTTTTTTGTGACGGTTGAGATAAACTGTACTTTTCAAAATTGAAGAATTGAGGTGATTTAAAGAAAAAAAAGCAGGCCTCTGGACAGAGAATTCTAATTAAAAAGTTAAAGTTGAAAATACAACACATATATACAGTTTTACTAAATTTTTTTAATACATATGGTTAGTAAGGACAAGTGAGGGAAAGCACATGCAGTTGATATAGAGACAGACAAGCTGAGGTAAGATGGGGAGCAGCATATGGAAAGGAGAGAGAGACAGAAGAGCAGTCTGAGAGAACAAAAACAGGACCTAAAATTAATTAGTAAAAAAAATCTTGATCAGTCAGTTTATTTCTTTATTTCTTTATTTATTTTGCATGGAGAAATTAATGATAGTTTGCTACCTACTACAGACACATGCCCGTCTGTGATGATACCTCAAAAGAGATGTTTCTTTTTTGTCTGTTGTTTTTTTTCCAGCCTTGTGTCTGTTGTGTTTGTTGGTGTCAGTTTTGTCTGTCATATCATTTTTTTTTCTGCTCAGTTTCTGTATGTTATCCTTTACAGAAGAAAATTGCTGGTTTCTTACTCCACCTCTACCTTTGAAATGAAGTGATGGTTAAAGCTCTTTCTATTGTGTTTGTAAATTGGCAGCAGATTTGGCAGCTAATGCTTCCCAGATGATTAGGGAAGACTAGCTTCCCTACCTTAAGAATTACAATTCTCTGAGAATGTATATGCCCCCTTTCTGATTTCTGACATTTTTGCTTTGTTTTGAGATCTTTTAGCCTACTCCGGGGAGGCTAAAAGATCTCCCCGGAGTAGGCTCCAGGGAGATCTTTTTAAAAAAAATACAAATATAAGGAGAGAATCTCTTAAAATAAGGAATATGTGTAACAAGACCAATGCCAAATATAACCAACAAAAATAGAACTTGTTTGAGTCTGTCAAACAAGTTTTTGTTGGTTTTTATTGATTAAGCGGGTTTGGGAATAATCAGATCTGGGTGTGACCACCGAAATTAAACTCAGCTTTCTGAAACATATGATTAATCACAGTTAATTCATAATTTATCAAGAACTGAGATATTGCAAACATTTTATTGAAGTTCTTGCTCCCAAGGGTGGCACAGCTAGTTATTAGGTTTGTAGGCAGTTACCTTTTCACATAGGGCCATGCTGGTTTGGATATCTTTATTTCCTTAATAATTCTAATAATTTACAAAATCAATTTTGTATTTACCTGGGTTTTCTTTGTTTACAATACAGTTTGTTTGATGATCTCAAACGTAAGCGTGAAAGATGCGCAAAAAATAAACATGAATGGTAAAGGTTAAATAATTTTGTACTTCATATGTACAGATGTTTGGGGGCCGTCAGAATCCCTCCAGCTTTCTCTGTTTTAGGGAAACTAGTTACAAGCCAGCATGATGAGCACAATGTTTTAGCTATGACCTCCACCTCAACCTCATATATCCCAAAAGTTAGGAAATTGTAACTGCAATGTTATTATGTAATGACTGAAATGACCGTAAAGACATTGTGCTGTACTGAAACTAGTGTAAAAGATGATTTGTTTTTCTGACTTGGTATAACCATGGACACCATGTGTGTCCATGTTGCCGTGACAGGCGGAGTATAATGTTGCATTAAAAAGAGGAATGTGGTCACGTCTCATCACACTTAGCAGCAGATGTTCCTATTGTGGTTGTATTGCTTAGACTGTGACAGGAACTGTGGGTAATTTGATGGCTCAGACTCACAGAAATGTATCAATAATCTTGTTGCTGACACAAGCACAGCACTCATCAGCTAGATTTTTCTGAGTTTTACTCTGTATGTGGGTTTACTTTTTTGTTTTTTTTGTTTTTTGTTTTGACCTTCAGCAGATGACTATCATTTGGTGATAGCCCCACAGTCTCCAGTGGTTCAGATTGGGTCTAACTTCACAGCTACGTGCATGATCATCAACACAACCGAAGTCACAGCAGATGATCTCTACTGGAAGTGCTCTGAAATTATACCCAAAGAACATTACATCAAAATCAACACTTCAGCACTTAATGTCACTGTCACCATCAGAAGTGAAAAGTCTGAATGGTTATTGTGCAAATGCAAGACAGTGTCACAGTATGTTGCCCTAAATGAGGGCAAATTTATTCATGGGATTCTGCTGAGGAAAGGCTGTAAGTTCTTATTGTCATAACTTTAAAATCTATTGCTGTTTTTACCCAAATGCAGCTATAACTCTTTTTTTGATCGGTTGTGATAGCAGTAGTTTGTTTTCCTTTCCGTGTTTCCAAACAATAATATATGATGACAGAATTATTAGCCCCCCTATGAAAATTTCATTTTTTAAAGTATTTTCCAAGTGCTGTGAAACACAGCTTTTCCAAATATCTTGGTTTTATTTTGGATATCTATATTATTTTACTTTGCACACAGAAACAAAATTAGTTAAGACAACCCTGATGCTAATAGTCAATTGTGTATAATTTTTTGGAGAAAACAGCCTGTAGTGTTGTCTTGATGTATGTTGAATCATACAGGCAAGGAAATGCCAAAAATGTTCATCTGGATGTAGTGTTTAAAATGGGAGAAACGTTGATACCATAGATGTATCTGTTAGGAGGCTGAAGGGTACCACTGGCCATTGCCAGTATTTATTTATTTTTGGGGGGTCAAATAATTCTCTTATTGTGGGCTAATAGAAATAATTAATGCTGTTTTCTAAAGAAATCTAGCATGTTAAGAAATACTATGTTGAAAATCCCTTTCTCTGTTAAAAAGCACATGGCAAAACTTTGATAAAAACTTTGAATTTCATAATGGGGTAATAATTTTGTCCTCATTTGTAAGCTGAATTTAAATTTAATATATATATAAACCACCTGATAATGATACAGAAAAAATGCACTGAAAATTGTAATTTTGTGGGATGCAGAGATAAACTTTGTGAGTTTAGTTTGTGTTTTGTTTCAATATCAGATCGCCCAGAGAAGCCAAAGAATCTGTCTTGTATAGCAGTTCACGAGAGCGAAAAGATCTCATCAAACATCAGATGTCAGTGGGAAGCAGTAGGAAATCAAACGGAAGCTGTCCCTACAAATTATACACTGTTTGTTAGACAAACAGGGTGAGTACATGCTTCATGAATCATTACTTCTTTTGTTTATGATTCTGTTTTTCATTCATTATGGTGAAACTAAGTCAAGCTGTATGTTAAAGCCATTGTATTACATTTTTATATTGCTGGTATGGACAATTTAAACATGTAAATGGCCTGTATTTGTATAGCGCTTTACTTAGTCCCTAAGGACCCCAAAGCGCTTTACACTATATTCAGTCATCCACCCATTCACACACTGGTGATGGCAAGCTACATTGTAGCCACAGCTGACCTGGGGCGCACTGACAGAGGCGAGGCTGCCGGACACTGGTGCCACTGGCGTACATGTTTCTGACCACCACCAGTAGGTAACGGGTGAAGTGTCTTACCCAAGGACCGAGACTGTCGGAGCCCGGGCTCGAACTGGCAACCTTCCGATTACAAGACGAACTGCCAACTCTTGAGCCACGATCGCCCCATGTAATGCCTGTCAGTGTCAAGTTGTATAGCCACATGGCCACATTCAAATATGAACACACGAAACATGGTCACATTCACACATAGGGGGTAATTTATCCTGACCACTTAATCTAACATGCATGTGTTTGGACTGTGGGAGGAAGCTAGAGTACCTGGAGAGAACCCATGCAGGGGCAAAGAGACCATGCATACCCTGATTGTGCAAATCTTTGCACCATTATGCCAGCTAAATGTAATGTGACTTTTTAAACTACTAATGAATACCAGTTGTCTAGCTTTGTGTAGGTTTTACTGTCAAGTAAATTGTCTTCTACATCTTTTTTTAGGAGTGATAAAGTCTATACTGCATCAATATTAGGGCCAGTAAACAGTACCACAGTGGATATGAATTTCTTTCCTCATCATATGGAACTGGAGATTTGGGTGGTGGCACAAAATGAACTTGGAAAAGAAGAGTCTGAACATCTGATAAAGCTTGCTAATTGCTTTGGTAAGTAAATGGTACATTTGATTATTATATTTAACATATTTGCATGTTCTGAGCCAGTAGTCTAAAACTTATATTCAGATTAAGTGACGGTACAACAACAGTTGTTGATTGTCTTGAATTCTTTTTGTGACGTGTGTGTGTGTGTGTGTGTGTGTGTGTGTGTCGCAGTAAAAACAAAGCCTCCATCCGTCACAGTCATTTCAGAGGCAGTTTTTCCCACCTCCCTTGTGATGAACTGGACTTCTTCGATTGATAAACGTTATCTGGAAACGATATATGAAATTAGATACTGCCCATTGGGATCTCAAATGTGGATTTATGTAAGTATGTTTGTATACCCTTCCATCAAAAATTGCCATTGTAAAAGACAATATCACCATATTTCTAAAAGATTCAAACTATTGTGTAAACCTGTAAATCAAGTTAAGTTTCCAGTGTTGTGTTATTTATTAATGAACACATCTGCAGAAATTATATTACTGACAATTTTAAGAAAATCTGATTTAGTTTCATGACATGTTGAATCTGTTCTCCACAAAGCTCTTGAGAGTGATTGAGAATGAAGGTTTACTTTAGCACAGTAATATGGTTTTTGTGTTCTATACAACCTTCTACAGCTGCCAGTGTCCCTGTACAGTGTGTACACCATTTTATCTTTGTAGCACATGCTCAAGGTGCTCAAATGGAACACACTGTGGGTCTGTGCATAGTACTGTTGCCTCAAAGCAAGAGGGTCCTGTATTTGCTGAAATCTTAGGGTCTTAATATTTTAGTTGTGATTCTTCTCAGACAGGTACATATTTTCTCTTATTTTATTTTTAAGTGACATATGGTTTATGTTTTTAGGTACCCCTGGAAGACACTTCGAGGTATATACAGTCCTTTAGACTCCAGAACCTGACTCCAGACACAGTTTATGTCACTCAAGTACGGTGCAAATATAATAACAAGAACTGTGGTTACTGGAGTGACTGGAGTAGGAACGTTACCGAGAGAACACCAGAGGATTGTGAGTATTATGAATTCCAGTTCGGACTAGTTTCAGTAAAAGCATTTCACCAAATGGAATATTTTGCCACAGACAATTAGCACACTTATGATTAATGAATTGTTCACTTAATAATATGTTATACATGATGAATAAACTATTCAGACTCTGAAGTCCTCAAGACCTTTTTATATCCAAATGCATAAAAATTGAAAATAAAAACCTCTGGCAGTGAGAAGATTTGCTGAACCCATGAAACTGCATACATTGTCCACCCATGTGTTTACGTGTCCTTTTGATAAACTAAAAGATTTAATATCCTGTTATTTTTCTTTTACCTAGTACCAACAAGTAAACCAGATGTATGGATAATCACGTCGGCGGAAGGCATAAATAAACGACAAATTGAGTTCATTTGTAAGGTAAATTTCCATCACATTCAATTTAACATTTAAAAACGGTTTTATCTAACAATACTCCTGTTGTCCTAAGCACAAAGCATTAGAATTTGTTTGAAATGAAAGGTTTAACATAACTGATAGACATTCTACAGATAGACCAAAACATTTAGCTACGTTTTCAACTGAACTGAACCAGTTAAAAAAAACAAAAGGAACTATTGCTGCCAACCCTAACTCACCACAGCCAACATGTTAGAACAGACTGTCATGGACTGTTTTCATAGTCTTCATTATAGTTAATTATAGTTAACATTTATTCATTGTAGCAAGCAGTTTGATCAATGGCTAGATCAATAAAATTTTACCAGAATAGAATGAATGAGTTGGACAGATTGTGATATAGTCCTGGATATAGTCCATGGTTTGAATAACAGATTTAAAAATTGGAATACGAGAGGTCATTTAAAATATTTCTTCTTTTCTTTCAGAAAAGTATATTTATTATGTATAGCCACTTACAAGTCCTTATTAAGATAATATAAAAATCCAGTTTAAAAATAATCTTATTTTATTGTTACACCAAGTTGTGGATTTGCACTCTGGACCAATCAGCTAGTTGTTGTAATTGCATATGTTTGCTTTTCAAACATATGCTACTAACAGGCAAGTTACATATTGTAACGTCAACAATGTTAATATGGATAAAGGGTTTTTCTCTCATCTCTTGTTTAGTTTTTAAGGCATAATTTGATATTTGTTATAAATGCCAATACCAACATATTGGCAAGTAGCTAATATCAGCCAATATATCGGCCCCACAGATATATCTGTCGGGCTCTATCGAACACACTCTTCAGTGTGATAAATAACATAAATAATTTTTGTTTCATAGACACACTGGCATTTTGGGGTTTTTTAGCATTTCTCTTAGCAGTCATGTTGGTTGTTTTTGTGTAATAATGAGAACTGTCTGCAACTTTGCTCATCCAGGATCCCGAGGTTTCCAATGGGAGGATAAGAAGATTTAACATAACGATTGAGAAACAAAAGTATAGAATCAGGAATGGAACTTGGGAGATTATTCCAGTGAACAGAAGTCTGACAGATGGCAGCTCAAGTAAAAAACAGTTCACTCCACTAAAAACTATTCGCTTGGATGATGAGGAGTCTGTGACCGTGTATGTCACAGCCATAAATTCTGTGGGGGCATCTCCTCAGGCAAAGTTGATCATTTACCGCAAAGCACGGGGTAAGTGTTCATGTTGACTTTGAATTTACAGGCGTGACATTTAGACACAACTGTGTCTAAAATAAGTAACAGTAACAGAGACGTACGATGGTATCCAAAGAGACTCAGCAGGAACCATGAACCAGGATGCCATGTGGTTCATGATCATAATTTTTAACTCTGTTAACAGCTGTTTGGGATGTCCCAGCTATAAAACGGCAGTTAACAGGATCAGTATAGTGGTGTGAGTAATGTATGACTATATGCCTAGTATACACATAGTAGATAATTTCAGAACTTTAACTCAAAGTTCTTAGCAGGTTTTAACTCGAGGTTAAATGGGTTTTATAATTTACTAAATGTAGTTTATCCACTAAGTTTGGTTCAAATCAAGACCCAATGTATAACAAATTGGGTTAGGGTTATATTTGTGTGTTTCATGCGTGTGTGTCTGTTACAGAACCTCCTGCAGTGGAAAAAATGGAGGTACAGTTCCTTGACGGTCAGCTGTTGATTTCATGGAAATCCCCCAACAGAACAGTGTCCGAGTATGTGGTGGAATGGGTCGGTGATGGTGAGAGAAACTGGCAGAGGGAAAATGGAAAAGCAAACTGCAGTACAATTAAAGGTATTTTTTCTTTTTTTCTGAGGGTTTAGGAAACAAAAAGTTGTTGTACAACCCTCTTAAAGAAATATGGAATAACCATGTTTGGTGAATGTTCATTCATGTTGTCCATCTTAAAGGCATATGTCACCCATCATAAAATCTCTCTTGTGTCATGGCTATAAGAAGCTTTTGTTTAGTTTGAGCTGTCATAAAGAGGAGACTGACTGTACTGTGCAGATGGAACTTTAGCTAGATCTGTTTAAAAAGTGATAAAAAAGTGGGGTTAAAAAGGTAGTCTGTGATTTCATTGTTTAATGATAATGATGTGGAGTTATAAAGAGTCAAGTTTCTTATTGGTAAGAAACACGAATGATAAATATGTCATAGTGACTTTAATACAACCTTGTTAAAGCAAGAAAGTATTCTCCTGTAACAAGGAATTAATATATTTTGCCATGATTGCAGGCATACACTGCAGCGGATCTTTAAGTTAACTTTTACTATGGCTGCTATTACTAATAGCTTACGTTGCTTTACTCTAACTGCATGTTGTGTAGGATTGCTATTAATTAAACAGTGCTTCCCCCCCCTTTTTTTAACCTTGATGTGAAATCTAGGGGACCTTAAGAGATTTGTTCACTACAGAATATCAGTGTACCCTATATATGGCAAAGTGGTTGGGAAGCCAGTCCATGAACAAGCCTATGCTGAGCAAGGAGGTAAGAGATCATACTTGTCAATTAATCAATAGTAAAACATTGTATATTGAATTGTTGTGGATATTATAATTTGAATAGTGCTGTCAGCATTAATCTCGTTAAGATGACGTTAACACCATAACCGTCATAACGTCATTTTAACGAGATTAACGTTGACAGCCCAAAATTTAATTTTTTTTTTTTTTTTAAGTCTCATGTAGCAGCGTTCAACAACACTGCTCTTTTTGTAATTTACCACTGGATCTGATGGTTAGACTGTGATGTAAGATGCTAACATTAATGTAAATCCTTGTCTGAGTAATGTAAGACCCTCAAATGTTTGATGATCCTATGCAAAATTTTTATATTAATCATTTGACAAGTTATATATTGTCTATCAGTTATTTCCACAGAGATGTTCTTAAAATCAGTTTGTTGTTATTATTATTATTTTTTTTACAGTTCCATCACAAGCCCCTACTGTCAACCTGAGTGGTGACCCAGGATGTTACACAGCCAAGCTGGAGTGGGATGAGATTCCTCTGATAAAACGGCGCGGCTTCATCACAAACTACACAATATACTATCGAAGCGGGACTGAAACTCATGGTATCTACTGGTTCCATGTTGTGCTGAACTGTTAGGTTAGCGTTTTTTTAATGAAAGCACTCAATTGCCAGGCTAACCTTTGATTTCTGTTGTTCTTTCTTGCAGGCATAATTGTGCCACCTAACACGACCTCATACACTCTGACATCATTATCACGCAACACAAAGTATGACATTTGGATAAAGGCTTCAACTATCAGAGGCTCAGTCAATGGATCTAACCACTCATTCACTACTCTGAAATATGGTCAGTATAAGTTTCCCTACATGATCTACTCTTCCAACTAGTTGAGAAATGTCACAAAGTCAGTTTTACCTTTTCCAAAGTGTATGTGTAGGTTCTCAGTGAATTGAGGTGTTGTAGTCTTGAGAGCTTGAAAAGAAGGCTACTGGAGCGTCTTGGATGATAGGCTAATTGAAGTTTAGATTTTTACCATTGGTTTTTGAATTGCTGTTAGCCCTTTGTCTTATCTATATATTCTTTTTCACCTCATAGCACCAGGAGAAATTGAAGGCATTGTGGTAGGAGTGAGCCTTGGGTTTCTGTTTGTTGTTCTCATGACCATGCTGCTCTGTTTCTGCAAAAAAGATGTGTAAGTTACCCTTAAATACCTCTTGGGATGTTTACCGCCTCTCAGTGAATGGCTGTAAACTGAACACGTACATCTAGGGTTTCCATTTACTCTTTGTTGCATCTTACCCTTTCTCAGACTGCAGGCATTTTAATGTGCCTTTGGGTGTACAGCACTTTAGTCATTTGATGAGGCACATTATACTAGTTTATTTTGAGCATACCAGTCTTAAAAATTGTAAACATTCATTACTTCATGCACAATATTCATCATAATAACTTCACTTCAACTGTGATTTCAATATTTTTGGAGTTATTGTATTATTTTTCTATATAAGTATGTTTTGTTTTTTTTCTTTTCTACAGGATCAAGGACAACTTTTGGCCTCAGATTCCAAATCCCGGAGATAGCACCATTGGGAACTGGTCTCCAGATTATCCTTTGAAAGTAAGAGCTTCACATTAGTGTGTCAGCATGACCAGTATAATGGTAATAAAAAAAATTATATTAAACCACCAGAACATAGCACAAATGTTTGCTTGGATAAAGCAGATTGCTCATTCTCAGCCCTGTTTGTCATCACTGCACATACATTTCTGTTAGCTAATGACACTTGCCCCATACAACAAGGTCAGAGTACTGAGTGAAGAACCGTCTTCCATGTTTCGCGTCATGCATAAAACATCAGCTGAAAGCATTGCATGTACAGCTTGCACAGAAGTCCAGTGACTAAAAGAATTACCCTATTAATATTGTATCCTAATTTACAAATCCCTTTCATAGGAGAGGAAGAACAAAGAGGTGTCAAACTAACAAGCTTTTTTTTTTTTTAATTGAAAGATTTTTTGCCTCTATTGGATAGTGGACCAGTGCAGATAGAGGTGAGGGAGGGGGAAGACTTGCAGCAAAGGGCCACAGTTCGAACTCGAACCTGGGCTGTACTCTGGCCAAGTGGCATGTGGCTGCCTGCTGAAGCACTGAGCTACACTGGCACAGCAAAATTAGGCTTTAAAACTGACTAACGTGCAGACAGACTGTCTAATATGTCTTTATCTGTAGATACCTTAATACTGTGAGTTTTCAGTCCCGTTTTGTATTTAGTCAGATACATTTCTCTTGTGCTTTCCTTCTCTACAGGCAGAGGCACCAAGAGAGAACTGTCTATCTGGCATCAGTGTGCTTAATGTGGATGTTTGTGATGCAAAGTGTGTATTCGAGGAGGACAAGGCAAGTCTGCCTCTGAAAAAGGACAAGTATCTGTCTGAGGAGCACAGCAGTGGAATCGGTGGCTCCTCCTGCATGTCCTCACCTCGACAGAGTGTGTCTGACAGTGATGAGGGTGGTGATATGGCTGACACCACGGCCAGCACTATTCAGTACTCCTCTGTAGTCGCCTCCAGTGGTTACAAGGGCCAGAACCCAAGCTCTCTGCCCCAGCAGTCCATTTTTTCACGGTCTGAGTCCACACAGCCACTGCTGGACTGTGAAGAGAACCATGACACCATGGTGCAGGAGGGCAGCAGACAGTGTTTCCTGAGACAGCCCTGCTTTAATCACAATGCAGGGAATGAAAATGCCACCGACAGTAATGACTTCAACCCGTTGGAGATGGAGCAGCAAGAGGTGCTGGACTTCTGTCCCCTGGAAGAAGACACTGAACACACAGCACCTACAGATTGCCAATCTGATGACTGGATACCAGCAACGGTCTCCAGCTACATGCCTCAGCTGGGTGGCTACAGGCCACAGTAAGGACTCAGATATCTCGTCTGATACATGCATCACCTACATATGTGGTCTTGTGCCTTTGTTAGTCCTGGGTGTTTATTTAAAGCATTGAACAAATCCCAGTATATCTTTTGCACTTAATCAAATGTAAATAGTCCCATTATATTACACTGTAAAGAGTAATGTGAATTAGAGCTTGTGGTTGTCATTTGCTTGCTTTACTCTCACAAGGAAAAATTACATAGCCAGGTCTTTGTAAATAAAACAACACCTTCAACATAATGATGAAATACAATTTTATACTAACGTAAACTGCTAATGGCATGCCAGTGACTGCTCAGTGCAGCCTAACTTCCTTAATCTCACTTGAATTTTAATTTTTAATTGACAGTTTTTGGCTGAATGTAAAGTCTTATGTTTTTATTGCATTTATTAAAGGCAACATGAAGCTCTTAAAATGTTGAAACTGTTGTTTTTCAGTTTTCCTAATGTTAATTCCAGATGCTGTTGGAAGATGTGTTTTCTCACTCCAGGCTGTGTCAAAGCAAGCATTATATCTTAATTTGTTGTATCACAATGTTAAAACAATTTGGAATACAGTGTGGTCATAAACAGCATTGCTTCAGCTCTGATCGATCACTGCTGATTGTATTTCTTTTTCAAATGACACCATGCTAAAGCTTAACAATAAAGCATATGAGGGAAAGTCAGTAGGCTTCGGTTTTTGATTTTTGCTAGACATTCTAATGAACTGCTTTGAGTAATATGTAAGTGACCTGGGAGATGCTTAATTGCTTGCTTATGGGGTACATTCTGAGATGAAGGAAACTGGATTCTCTGTTCCAGAGTTTCTTGCTGACTACTTCCCTCCTGCTGCACCGGAAGTAGGACAATGAAAGCACATAGTGGAGCCAGTAATCTAACTTTATCTTTACATTTTATAAATGTTGAAGTCCCAGTGAGACAGGTTTGTGGACACCAGGACGCTTCCTAATGTGGGCCAATATGAGTGATCATCATAGAAGGGCCTTAGTCAGAGAACCTAATGGGCACTCTGACAGAATTTCAGCATTGCTCTGTGGAGCGAGGAGATTATTTCATTAACTATTTCTGCAGCACTCCAATAATCAGGTGTATATGGTAATATATGATATATGTATTTAAAAGGTTCATGACAACCTGCCTGGATTTGCCAAAAGACACTTTAAAGTTTGAACTCTTTGGTGTGAATGCCAAGTGTCACCAAGAATCCAGGCACTGTTTAGCACCTGGCTGATACTATCTCTACTGTGAAGGACGGTGGTGGCAGCACCATGCTGTTTAGTTTAGTTTATTAAGATCCCTATTGGCTCTGTAGTAGCAGTAGCTACCCTTCCAGGGGTCTTAGGAACTTTATAACAAAAAAACTTTCATACATAAAACATGTACTACATGAAAGACAAAAAAGGGCTTACAAACAACAGAACAACAATTAAAAACAGCATCTCTACATTAAACATACATTAATTGTTACAAATAAACATCTATAGGATTCACAATAGCTCATTTTTGGTTATTTGAATTATTAGTCCAGTCCCTAAGGACCAACATGCTCATCACATAAAACGTCTAAGACCTAACAAAAAATAAAAAATTCTAAGGATTATTCCTGTGTAAATATTTAATGTCTTGATTTTTCATGCAAAGTATTCAGAATATGTTACTCACATTGAGTAACTTAATGGAATATGTTACAAACTACATTTTGGGCCATGTATTCTGTAATCTGTAGTGGAATACATTTAAAAGTAACCTTCTAAACACTGACCATATTTCTAAGATTTTCTGGGCCAAGTACAATAACCTCAGTTTTATCTGAATTTAGAAGCAGAAAATTTGAGGTCATCCATTTCTTTATGTCTTTAAGACATTCCTGTCGTTTAACTAATTGGTGTGTGTTATCTGGCTTCACAGATAGATAAAGTTGTGTGTCAGCTGCAAAGCAGTGAAAATGTATGCTATCTTCAGATGATACTGCCTAAGTGAAACATGTATAATGCAAACAGAATTGGTCTGAACCCTGAACCCTGTGGAACTCCATAATTAACCTTAGTATGTGAAGAGTACTCTCCATTTACATGAACAAATTGGAGGTTAGATTGATATGACACAAACCACTGCAGCGCCTGTCCCTGTAATACCTACAGCATGTTCTAATTGTTCTAATAGAATATTCTGGTCAACAGTATTGAAAGCTGCACTGAGGTCTAGCAGGACAAGCACAGAGATGAGTCCACTGTCAGAGGCCATAAGATAATTTGTGGGGGAGCTGCTACAATTGCGGCAGGAGTGTTGCTCAGCTGAGGACTCACTGTTTGCAACCGAGACGAGTTGAATTCCAGAACAGTCGCTAAATTCAGGACTTTGACGAATATTGGACCGAGTGGTAACTAACCACTTGGAGGACACTGCTGTTGTTTTTATCTTTTGAATGCTGGTTCTCAGTGTACTACTTTTATACATAGGGAGATGATACCGGTACGGGTGGAAGGACAGACTAGGGCCTAGCTGCCCTCACCCTGGGAGCAGACATGACTCAGGGGTGGCCCCAGGTTAAATAGCAGTCTTTAGAGGTGCCTGAAAGGGGGCAACAGTCTCTTTGAGAAACATTACAAACAGTCTTGTGGGCTCAGAAGAACAGATAAGCTCTAGGAAAGGCTCCTCATGGCAACAGATTCAAAAGGGTCCAACACAGAAATACAAAAAGACTCAGAAAAGGCAGGCTTGGGTGTATAGTCAGCAGTTCCTGGGAGACTCACTCATGAACATGCTAGCCACTTGGCTGGTAACATGGTTGACAGACTCAGAGAGTTTCAGCTGGAGAACATTAAATTCAGTCTTAGACTGATAGATTTTTATGACAGCAAATCGCGTCTTAGAATATGCCAGCTCAGATTTTGATGGTTCATTCACAGACCTGAAGTCTAGTTTTTAAACGTCAGCAGCAAAGAATTGAGTATTGGCATTAGCTGTTTTAACAGGATACTTGACCCCAGAGTTCATTTAATCAACAACAGAAAACTTGGCTTAATTAAGTACAGGCTCATGAACAAAAGATAAAGGCCTGGCTCAGAAACTAAATCTATGATTATATGGTCGGCAGGCTCAGTACTGTCACAGATACAGATAGTGTCACTGACTCTACAGGCTCAACAATACAAGGGATTAACTCACAATTATCAGTTTAAGAAATGGCCTCACCACTCTTATTTACTCCAGTTTTATTACATGAATACTGGGAGTCAGAAAACTTAGCTCCGGGTGTATGTGGTTCAGGCTGGGAAACTTTAGGGAAAATAACTGTACAGGGTGGGCCATTTGTATGGATACACCGTAATAACATGGGAATGGTTGGTGATATTAAAGTCCTGTTTGTGGCACATTAGTATATGTGAGGGGGAAAACTCCTCAAGATGGGTGGTGACCATGGTGGCCATTTAGAAGTCGGCCATCTTGGATACAACTTTTGTTTTTTCAATAGGAAGAGGGCCATGTGACACATCAAACTTATTGGTAATGTCACAAGAAAAACAATGGTGTGCTTGGTTTCAACGTAACTTTATTCTTTCATGAGTTATTTACAAGTTTCTCTTTGTTCACAGCCATTGACATGTCGAAGAGGTTAAAACGTGAGGAGCGGATCGGAATTCTGTTGATATCTGGTGAACGCAGTAACCGGGTCATTGCAGCAGATTTCAATGCAAGACACCCTACGAGACCACCCATCTCCCATGCTACAGTTAGCAAACTGCTTGCTAAGTTTCGTGAAACTGGTTCAGTGTTGGATTTGCCAAAATGTGGACGCAAGAAAACTGTCACCAATGAAGAAACATCAGTGGCTGTCCTAGCTTCATTCAGCAAGAGCCCACAGCGTAGCACTCGCTGCATGTCACTGGAGAGTGGCATTAGTCGAACATCCCTTCGGCGGATATTAGCTACTCACAAATGGCACCCTTACAAACTCCAGTTACTGCAGCATCTCAACGAGGATGACCCAGATCGGCGCACAGAATTTGCAGAATGGGCAAAATAAAAATTGGAACAGGACCCTCAGTTCATGCAGAAGATTTTGTTCAGTGATGAGGCAAACTTTTATGTGAATGGTGAAGTTAACAAACAAAACCACCGCTATTGGTCTGACACTAACCCACATTGGATGGATCCCTCCAAGACTGTTGGAACAACAAAAGTGATGGTTTGGTGTGGCATATGGGGTACAACGATAGTGGGTCCATTCTTCATCAATGGAAACCTCAAGGCCACTGGATATTTGAAATTGCTACATGATGATGTGTTTCCCTCTTTATGCACTGAAGCTGGCACGTTCCCAGAGTTTTTCCAGCAAGATGGTGCACCACCACATTATGGGTGCCAGGTCCGAGCATTCCTAGATGAACAGTTTCCTGGAAAGTGGATTGGTCGTTGTGGGCCAGTTGAATGGCCCCCAAGGTCTCCCGATCTGACCCCCTTAGACTTTTATCTTTGGGGTCATCTGAAGGCAATTGTCTGTGGTGTGAAGATACGAGATGTGCAGCACCTGAAACTACGGAAACTGGATGCCTGTGCTGGCATTTCTCCTGCGGTGTTGCTATCAGTGTGTGAAGAGTGGGAGAAGAGGGTTGCATTGACAATCCAACACAATGGGCAGCACATTGAACACATTTTATAAGTGGTCAGAAACTTGTAAATAACTCATGAAAGAATAAAGTTACGTTGAAACCAAGCACACCATTGTTTTTCTTGTGACATTACCAATAAGTTTGATGTGTCACATGGCCCTCTTCCTATTGAAAAAACAAAAGTTGTATCCAAGATGGCCGACTTCTAAATGGCCACCATGATCACCACCCATCTTGAGGAGTTTTCCCCCTCACATATACTAATGTGCCACAAACAAGACTTTAATATCACCAACCATTCCCATGTTATTACGGTGTATCCATATAAATGGCCCACCCTGTATTACTCACTGTGGAGAATGTTTCTGAGAACATGGTGCCCACAAGCTGGGAAACAAGCTCCAGCAGAGATACAGTTATTCGCAAGAACCAGGCGAATGATTGCTCAGCAGTGAGGCCACAGGTAAGACAGGTAAATCGAAGGCAGGCAGGGCAAGAATGCTGTGCTGCTGTAGAGATGAAAATGAACAAGATGAGTGGGGTCTCTGAGGTTCCTGCTTCCTCTTTGGGGACTAAAAAACACTAGAAGCGGCTCCAGCAGGGTACAGGCATTCTCTGGTAAGTTGTATGAAATACTTTGAGTGCTCAGAGTAGAAAACTGCTATATAAGACCCATTCCATTTACCATCTATCTAAGTCATTATAAGAACTGATTGAGGCTTCACATTCAATACAGTATAACACATTGCTTAGTTATTTGACATAATCATCATCAGCGAACGTGGGAAAAACATAACCTACATTGGCTTTATAGACAATTTGTTGACTTTTATTCCATGTCCACTCTTATGTGTGACCTATGTATGAACCTACATCATAACTTATGTGGAACTGGGAACTTCTTTTAACCCTAAGCCATAACCTTTTACATACTGACGTGACGCCCACAGTGACTTGAATGACCTTGAAGTTTGCAGTGTAGGATTAAGAAGAATTTCTGGTTGTGCCGTAAATTAGGACGCAGATTTCCCTCAAAAATGTAAATCAAGGTTAAGCTGTTTCTTTTTGCTCTCTCTCTCTAGTTTAATTTCCTGACATTGTCTACCAATTCATCTACTGGAGACAAAGTAGATTGAAAAGAGGTTTAACTGTCAATTCTTCTCATTGTCATGCTGTTAACTTGCACTCATAAAAAGGCATTTTTGATTTAAAATACACTTCACAACACTAAATTGGGCTTTTTCTAAATAATAGAAAACTCCCAAAGTGTTCTGAAAATGCAGGGACATTGCCACGACTTATGAATATGTCTGTGTAGGTTCAGAGTCATCCAGGTCATAGTAATCTAAGGAGCTTGAAAAGAAAAGTATCTGGATCTCACGGCCAAGATGGCCGGTGTGTTTGTGGACTGGACCCAAAAGCAGACACGGGAGAGAGAAAACTAAGGTATAACAAAAAGCGAGCCATTTCTTTGGCTGATAGGAGAAAAAATCACAAAACAAAGGCAAGGTGAACTAAGCTAAGCTAAGACTAACTATGAAAACTACAACATGAGAACATAAACATGAATCTGAGCAGGAGCATGAAAAAACCAAGACTTGAGGCAGAGAAAAACATGATCCTAAATCGAAACATAAAAAACCTGAGACCTGACCTGACCCCACATGACATGACATGACATGAGATGACATGACGCGAGCACAAATATCAAGAGAGGAGAGAAAGCAGGGTGAAGACAGCAAAGAAGCAGAGATAATACAAAAAAGACCAAAAAAAACCCAGGTAAGAGTGGACATGTAGTCAAAGTCAACAAAAAATTATAAAGCTGATGTAACTCCTGTTTTGTGCACATTCATTAATGATGATTTCATAATGATGATTTCACTAAGCATTGTGTTATACTGTTATCAAATGTGGATCCCACACCTGCTCTTATAATAATTATTACAAAATTATATTTTCATGTTTATTTTCTAGTTGAATAAAAGGCATTTGTATGTGACTGTCAGAACAAAGAAGGAGCAAGGAGGATGGAGAGAGGACAGAGAGATTAGAGCTGTCCTGGATGGCCTGGAGAATTCTTTAGGTACCTTCCCAGCTGTGACAAATGGCCAGATGGCATAACTTTTACTCAGGGCATTGTTGATATGATGTTCTTCTGCTCCGTGGTTGCTGTGTCTGTAGGCTTGGTGTTCGTGTTGGCATTGTTTTAAGTTACACATTGACTTTCAAATATCTCCCATTAGTGATGGAAATTTCATGGTCTAAGAAACCTAGCATTTTATTTTTCACATACTCCCCAGTTAACTTGATGTGTTTGTCTGCTGGGTTGTCGTGATCCATTAATTGTGCTATGTCCTGAAATTTGATTTTCACCCAGGTGTCACACCTGAACCAATGGCTTTTCCACTTCCTCCATATACAAATTGGCCACAGTGGTTGAAAATGGGAAAGCCATTGGACACCCTTGTTTTACTTTGTAGTACTGCCCCTGTGTAATGAAGAAAGTTTCAAGAGCAAACAGACCTGGTTAAGAGTGCTGAGAGTGGCTCTTTTGCTGTGGCTGTGGCAATCCTGTAATCTCTTAAAATCTCTACTGCTCCAGTATGTAAAAGACAAGTGAAGAGACATTTAAGATGATAAGAGACTGTTGTTTCATCTGCGATCATGATGACGTCTCTCATCCTTTTCCACGAAACATGAAGTGTCCCGAATGTGGTGTTTTGAGCTGCCAACCAAAGACTGAGGACCAAAGCTACCATTGTTATGATGAATGGTAATGCCAATTTGTATATTAACGATCACGGAACTGACCTCACTGTCCATTGTTGATCATTGTTAGTCTTAGTCATGATGCAGATGCACTGTGACGTCCAGATGAATAAATCAACTTCAAAATATGTAAAGCAATAGTAGTCCACAGGCAGCAGTTTGACTGTTTCACAAAGACGACGATTTAATTTTTGGTATTTTATTTCAATCCTCTGTTCTGAGTTACAAATACCATAATTTGAGATATTAAGGGTTTTTTGTGTCATAATAATCATTGTACAGGTTTTACCCAAATTCTCCTAAATTCTGTCTAAAAAATGTGAGTGAAAATTGCACCCTTCAGTTAGAATAAAAGTCGTGTCTCTTTAACTGAGGTATTCTCAGGACGGGGAGGGGGGTGGATAGGTTCATCGGGTTCATGTAGTATTGGACGCCTCCTCCCATTTCAGGTTGGCTGTTTCCCTAGCTCCCTTAGTAAAAGGGGAGGTATAAGGCAAATACTTGACAGAAAGTGGAATGTAGGTTTGCACTGGAAATAGCTAAATAGGAGAACTTGACCTTTTCTCGGGACACAGAAAGTCGACCAGCTGATGATTCCAAACTAGCTGCCATTTTCAGGTCATACGAGGCATCTCGCTAAATTGTGTGTTGCTTCTGATATTTGTATGAGTAAGCCTGCTTTATTCGCCTGTTAATTTCCCTTTGTAATGGACAAAACGCTTTGTCCTGTGCTGTCTAGTGGTGGAATATAAATCATGATGGCTGATGGATGTTGCAAAGGAATGGAAAGAGGCAGGGGTAAGATTGCATCAGACTCTTTACCAAGACATGCATTTCCTCAGCAATATGTTCAGACCTGGTCACAGCAGCAAGGAAATGACATCCAAGAATTAGCTTCCAAACGCGTCGACATCCAGAAGAAACGCTTTTATCTAGATGTCAAGCAGAGTGTGCGCGGCCGTTTCCTTAAAATAGCCGAGGTGTGGATAGGAAGGGGCCGTCATGATAACATCAGAAAGAGCAAGCTAACACTGTCTATGTCGATGGCTCCAGCTCTACGCTACTGTCTGGGAGACTTTATAGATTATTACGCCCGCATTGGACTGCGGGGGGGGCTGGCGCCTCCGCAGGTCGAGGACCACAGTAACAATGGCCAGGGCCGCGGGAACGACTCCCGTAAGAGAGCGCAGGAGCATCACGCGAACCTGTCCCCCACCGGTTCTATTGTGTCCGATGACCATGCACACCGTGTTCTAAAGAGCGAATTTATTGAGCGAGACAACAGAAAGTACTTTCTGGACCTGAAGGAGAACCAGAGAGGCAGGTTCCTTCGCATACGGCAGACTGTCAGCAAAGGACACGGTACAATGGGCTACTACGGCCAGGGCATCGAGCAGACCATAGTGTTACCCGCACAGGGACTGATTGAGTTCAGAGACGCTCTGTCACAGCTGATTGAAGACTACGGGGACGAAGAGAGCGAAGACCGCAGCCGAGCAGGCTCCAGGAATCGCAGTGATAACCCCGAGCTTCCAGAGGCTGCGTCATTTCGAGTGGACAACAAAAGGTTTTACTTTGATGTGGGTTCAAACCGGTATGGTATCTTTTTAAAAATTAGCGAAGTGCGACAGCCGTATAGAAACACCATCACAGTTCCCCTAAAAGCCTGGGCTAGATTCGGAGAGAATTTCATCAGGTACGAGGAGGAGATGCGACGAATCTTTTCTTGTCACAAAGATAAGAGGACAGATGGCCAGCAAGACAGTGAGGGACAGGAGGACTGACCTTCATGGTGCTTTTAGCATGTAGCCTAATTTAGGGATTCAGTTTTGTTCAGATGTGACAATAATATGATGTACTGTATGTGCCCCTACCATACTACTCAGATGCCATGTACTTCATTAACTTTTTAGTTTATTTGCCAAGGGCTGATAAACTCAAAATTTTTAACATGCCAAGAAGTCAGTCATCCTTTTCTCATTGCTGATTAATGTGTTTTAGCCAGTTAGTCAGGGCCATCCCAGGGTCCTGAGCCAGCTGCATCCCTATGCTCCCCATACCATACTCATTCTTGCCATTCAAATTCAAGAGTGCACTGTTCAATAACTTAAACTTTAATTCTAAGTTACATAGAAAGTTGACGCTAATAATATCTGTTAATATTTTACCCCCAAAGCAATATGGTTAACAGTTTTATGGCACACTAATGTGCAGAAATTTTGTCAGTTTAAATAAACTGAGTTAATTTGTTCAGTATAGTATGTTTTTGTGATAGGTACAATTTAAGAAATGATACAGAAAGAAAAAATATTACCCTTTATTAATAAAGAAAATACCTCATATATTGGAACTTACTGTAAGTGCAATACACACAAGCAGCATTATAGAACACTTGCAACCCAACTGGACAAGTGGAAAAGAAATTAAATTACAGGAATCAGAATTGGATATGGGAAATGAGTGTTGTAACAGATTAATGCTGCCAGTTTAGACTTGGGTGGAGGGGAGAAAAATAAGACACATATTGTGACATTAATCACATACTGTTGGTGTGTGCTGCCTTTTCACTGGTCCAGCTGGAAGTTTTTCATTCATGTTAACAGTTCCAGTTTATGTTGCCTGATATGAGACACATTGCTTTAAATGTCCATGATAATGCTGGCAAAAATGAATTTAGTGACAGCTTTTCCTGCAGTGCAGTACTTTAGGCCAATCAAATCTTTGCAAATGACCAGACTAGATCACCCTGAAATGTGTAAAATGTAGCACTGTGCTAATTTGCTGCTTACCTCGGCAGCATAACGATGGGGGGAGACATGTTGTGCTGTAGAAGCCTGCTCTAAATTACAAGGACACAAAGCACTACATGATGTCCTGGTTTTTGATAAGACTCTACCCTGCAGTTGTAGTGTGTGTTGCATTCACAAAAGTGGGGGAGGTAAAATGAGTTAAAAAACTTTATAGGTACTGCAATCCAATTCTATCCAACACAAGCACTTAAGCGTGATTTAGACTTCTGCGGGAAATCTGCGTTGCAACACTTAAAAAAGAACATGCTTGTAGAATTTGCTGACAGAATAGATCACTTGATGACTAAATATAATTACCTTAAAAATGGTTAATAAAACTAGAAAACAACTATATATATATATAGCGGTCCATTCAGCAACCCTAAAATACAGCTCAACAGAAGAATAAAAAACTGACTGCTATCTGGAAAGACACACAGATCTTATGTCACATTTCTAGAGAGTAACTGTGTTACTGGAGTTACATTATTTATTTTATATGATACTAATATCCTAATACTTACATTTACATAATATATTGACAGAAGGAAAGGTATTTTACATGTGTTCTGCTGAACACACAACATGGTAATATGCTTTCTTTAGTGGCTGCAAAGCTGCATCCTCTGTCATTCAATGTATTCAATACATTTGACAGAGCCTAATGTAGACCTGAAAAAAGATGCACCATGTTGCATGACTGCTGGGAGTCTGGCTGCTTTTCCTCTTATTCACATGAATTTGAAACATATAGCTGATGGTACACTGATGGTAGAAAAGTTCTAAAATAATAGAGTGAAGAGGTCTATGCACTTTGACCTAGATAAACAAGCCTCTGTTTTTTTTGTTTTGTTTTTTTTTTCAAATCTTTTGGCTTTCACTCGTTACAGCCAAGTTCTACAAGTTCTAAACATTTTGCCAAAGAGAATGCTTCTTTTCATCATTTATTTGTGGTATGAAGAGGAATAATTAAACATCAAAGTTCATACTTTAAGTACCTTCCTGCTTATTCTGTTACCTTATGTGGTGCTATGAAAATGGTTTCACACATTTTCTTTTGAGGACGTTGATACCCAGTTTTCAGTATTACAGCTCAGGTCCGTTTTTTTTTTTTTTTTTTTTTTTTTTTTTTTTTTTTCTTTTTAGTATGACGTAAACAGATCAAAGTCGAGTAGGGCTGCCACGATTAGTTGACTAGTCACGATTACGTCGACTATTAAAATCGTCGATGACTAATTTAATAGTCGACACGTCGTTTGAAGCTTTGTAAGATCCCAAAGACGCAGGAATAAGTAGTAGGATTCAAGAGTGTAATAACGGACTGAAACAGAAGATGGCAGCTCTGCATGTACAAGGATGCCAGCTGCCGTTAAACCCCGAAGAAGAAGAAGCTGTGTCCCAGAATTCATAGCGCGGCCCTGCTCAGTTTTCAACAATGGCGGCAGCTAGTTAGTTTTAATATCACTCTTATTATTCTTTCTGGGTCACAAAATAAACGTTTAACATATTTTCAGGCGAGAATGTAGCTGTGTAAACCTCAAATATCTGCTCAGTTTATCAAGACATCACATATTTTCAAAAGTGCTCCGACGTTTTCGGAGACGTCTGTTACCCACCAGCTCAATAGCTAGCCGGGGTTGAAGGCTCACTAGAGCCGGTGAGAACACCGGACTCCCGGCAAATCGTTTTCAAACCCACCGCCGTCTTTCGCTACTCAGGTTAAACATGATATATAAGTCACTTAGATAACTTAAAAATGATATTGTTTGGCTTTTTTTAGTATTTTATTTGTTCCTGAGTAAATCGGTTTGGCTGAGATTAAAGTTTTAGTTTTTACACAGCTGAATAAAGGTCAAGCAGACAACTGATTATCAGAAGTGTGAGATGCTCGAGAATATACTCCGGTGTCCTGTTATATTTTAGATAGCAAGGAGCAGACGGCTGAGTTTATTAAACTCCACCGAAACAATCTGCAAATGTCATAAAAATTTAATAAACTATCATCTTGTCTTTATTTTTGGTTAGCACATACCTTAAACACTTAAAGCTGTAAGCTAATGATAGTTATATAAGAGCAGATGCATGCTGGTGAAATAAGCTGTACGTTTTACGTCCAATGGATGCATGATCTGATTAGTCGAATAATCGCAAAAATAATCGGTGACTAGTCGACTATCAAAATAATCGTTTGTGGCAGCCCTAAAGTCGAGGTATAAACTGGGCTTGTTACCTTGATTTCAGCAAATAGCCCAGTGCTTATTGGTGAATTGGGGGTGTTGGGATCGAAAGGGCTCAACATCAAGCTCAAATGGGTCTATAGAAAATCTTTATATCAATATGCTTGTGCCTGCAGAACCGTGTATTTTACCTTTCCTTGCTGTCTATTGATGAACAAGCGATGAAATTTTTTGAAAGTGTAAATGTAAGAGTAAGTTCATTTTTGACTTGAAGTCCTTAAAATCCATGCAAGTGCTGCTATTCATGAGCTTGGATGACATTTTGCTGTATATTTGCCTAGGTGTGCATTCTGTGCCCAGCATGAAAGCAGAGCTGGTCACATTGACAAAGATCCCAAGCCAGACTTAGACTTGAGCATCATATCAGGACAAGGCAAAAATATAGATCAACCTTAATGTCTTTAAAAAGAAAAAACCTAAAAATTGAAGTACCTGAACTCTAAATGTGGACATGGTAAAGGTAGTTTTATCTTCAGTAGATTTTAAAGCATAAACTCAATCAATTAAATAGATTCATCTGCTACAACATGATATTCCTTTCTAATATGGAAATTTACAAGGAAAGTACCTCTGGAGTTAAGGTACACCCTTTGAGATTAGACAGTATTTTTTTAAAGTACTGGTCCTAATAAGCTAAAATACGTTGACTGTTTGAAGTTTATTTTGACTGAGGTGGGCAGCTTTTTAAATTCTCATGTAGGAAGTCATATTTCCCACGGGATGCTGATGCTTATATGAAGAGGTGTCAGAGCTAATTGTCAAGTGTATATCTGAACAGAAACAAGTCAAAAGTTAATATTTGATACCTCATGTCTGTTTTGGGCTCTTTGTCTCAGTGCAGGTGTCATATCTGTTTCATGGATTTGAGATTTAGTGAAACGAAGAAGGGGAAAAAGGAAAAAGAATTTAAAAAAGAGTTATGATTTTTTTTTTTGTAGTTTTAGTAGCCAATTCTTGGAATGCCTTTGTGCTTGAAAAGCACAGGATTGGTTTGGTGTGTCTGTTGTCTGATCTAGTGAAGAGTTGTTTTATTTTCATATAAATGGCAAAGTATATATAAACCTGGGTACAAAGCACAGTTTATTTTAAAAATTACATGATATGTAATAATTTAATTAACTCATTAGTGAAATGTGATTCAACATTGATTGTCACAGAATTAGGAAAATTGTCTCATCTACCCTAGATATTGGTTATGTCAATGACTGGCTGAGGCCAAGATATTGACATAAAGACAAAGTATTATGTTAGAGGTGGAATGTGACATTGTTTAAAATCATGATGGAGATTTGTTTTGAAAATTCCAAAATCAACAGCACTTTAAATAAAAGCTGCACTTTTGTTCTGCTGCTTTGTAATCAGTTGACATAGAGGAACCATCTCTAGCTATGCCTTTGGTGTAAAGTGACAATCATAGTTCTCTGCTTGTAGAATCTGATGATGTGTGCTTCAAAACTCCTGTCATTGTCTGTATTGGTTTTTGACAGCTTCTTATTGAGGCTCTCAATAGTTTAACATCTATATGTGTATATTCATGCAAATGCTATATAAAATTTTCATTATCCTTCGTACCGAGACTAGAATCTAACAGAATAATGTGAAATTAAATGTTCATGTCAGGATTATTCTATTATGTTGACATGAACAATGTGAAGATATTCGTACTTGAACATGGAACTGCTGGTGAAAAAATGTCAAATATGGCATTTTTTGAAGAATAATTGACACATAACAAAAATATTTTAGCTGTATTCTCTTGCGACTACACCTAGTCACTTGAAAAGAGAAAAGCCTTTTTGAATTCTAAACCTATGTTAAACTGTGCTGTAGTCCATATTGATCTGTGCATAGTTCTACATAAACTATGCTACCATCCTCCCACCCAATGGCACTGTGTTATAATCACTAACATATAAAGCAAATTCTGTGTTTAACATTAATCAGACAACGCTTAATTCTCTGAGTATTCAAATGTCATTGTGTGTTTGTTCACTTTAGCATATTTTAACCCACATCTGCTAAAATAGCAAAGGTATGAATTGGTGTTAAAGATTAGATAGATCTACAAAGAGATTTTTATCTGGATGTCAAGCAGCAAGGAAATGAAGAAGAAAAGAGGTTTTTAGTTCTGCTGTATAGTTTTCCATTGTCTTTTCCATTTTTCCTACAGTTAGCTCCAGAGAGCAAAGTTCTGTTCCTAAAACATATAATAATGATAATAATAATAATAATACATAATTTCAAAAGGTGGATAGATTCCTGACAGAAAGTGGTGGACAGATAGTGAAAAATTGGAAAACAAAATGGTTATTAAGTTTAACTAAACTTAGCTTTTTAATTTGTAACAGTGCATCCAACTTTTGAGACACACAAAAAAACAAAACACAGAAGGCCCACACAAACTTTCAAAAACTTCCTGAGATCAATTTGCCAGTTTGCTGACGAAGACCATGGTAATACATGAAATTCATTACCTTAAATTTGCATGAATTTTATTTGTTTGCTTCCCAGGTAAAGGGTGGAATTTTCTTGTTTAAATTATGCGTTGTCAAGCTTGCTCTGAACACTATCATATATGTCAGAATTTGTCAGAATCACAATCACAGAAGTATGAAAGCACAAGAAGCATCTTATGGAGCCATATTTGACCACTTTGAGTACTCAGAGTAAAAAAGCACTACATAAGTATAAATCTGTTTATCATTTACTATATGTTCTCTTTAGTGTCATTCAGGGGCTTTCCATAGAAAATCAGTCAAAAAACAAAACAAATGACTGTTTAAGTTATAGTTCAAAGTACATTGGGTGGGTCCAAACTTTTACCAATTAGCAGTATTTTTTTCTCCATAATGTTCGAGCCCTCATAACTTCATAATTACAGGAGTTTGCGACATGAAATTTTCATTTAGGTTCTGGTAAAAACTTTAATCAATGTTTCATTCACTGCAAGTGTCACAATTAACAAATCATGCTGAACTAAGTGGTACTTTTGTTCAGCATGATTTTGTTTTTAAAATGAAATTTAAGCAATTTGATCAATGTCATTGGGTACAATATAGTTTCAAGAGGACAAAAAACCCTTCAGTTTAATGTCTACTAAATGTTAATATTTTCCAAAAATGCACTTTTTCAAGGGTCATATAACCATTTGGGATAGGTGGTGGTCAAAAATGATATAGTATCTGAAAAGTCTCCTTTACCTACATTTTTATACCAAGTTTCTTCTTTCCTTGATTCCTTCTGTGTTAAAATCATTTTCTACACCCACTGGTTTACTCTCTTTTCAGTTTGTTGCTTCATTGCTCGTATCTATTTTCTTTTGACATTAGATAGCATGTTTCTTTTACTAACTTTACTAAACCTTGGTGGAAAATATCCAATTCCTATGAAACTTAAATTTGATGCAGTTCTCTTTTTTTCTGGTTCAAACTGTACATGTGTTCCAGGCCCTTCTGCTAAAATTGTAAATTTCCTGTTGCCATCTCTTGTATTTATGAAGTTATGAGGGCTAAAAAAAAATCTGGATAATTTATGCACTTTGAGAGCCTGTAACTTCGACAGTTTTCATAGTATGAGGGTAAAATTTTGCATGCCTTAAGTCATCTCATTTATTGTATAAAAATCCACCTGATTGTGGTGGGAAGCACTGCTTTATTTTTTAATGTATATTTTTTTAACCCACATGCCGACTACTGGTATGGTTCTTTATAGCAGATAAGACTATCTCAACATCCATGGACAGTAAAAGAAAAGATAAGGCTATAGGCTGAGGGCTACAGGTTGTTGGATTTTAATTAATAGCTTGATTAAAAATAAATCTGGACTGTTAACTGGAGCTAATGTTTCCAACCCTGGCGCCTTAAAGCATCTTCACAGTTACACTGTATCTTCTGATTTTTATTCCTGTACTTTGTTTTAGCAGTAGGCAATGATTCAGTATAGTCATCTGAGAACTACTGGGATCACTGCTATAAATTTGGATAATATATTCATATCCATCATAATTTACCATAGTATTTTTTTTTTTAAGAAACAGAGATAGAACTCAAACTGTATGTGTTTATATGGTTGTGATTGTGCAGGCAGAGTGATGTGAATGTACACGTACTGAAGAAGACCTGCTGCTGTTGTCTGTAGTTTTCATCATCAGAGTTTTGAAGTGGGAAATGTAGGGATATAAATGTTTGCTAATCTTTTAAAAATTGAGTGGATACCGAAAATGTGCAAGTGTGTAAATTTATATTCATGTAATGTAATACATTGGTGTGTCCTATATTCATGTTAACTAACACTTAAAAAAAACAAGGAAGTTTTGTACTTTAGCACTTTCTTTGATGTGTACTATAAAAAAAAAAAAAATCATCTACATGTAAAGTACTGTATTAATATTCATTACTTGCCTTGTAATGTTTGAAATTATGCTACATTTAGAAATGGTAATCATGTTTTTAGAGTGTATGCATGTCCATGGTTGGGTCCCAGTATAGTAGGAAAATTATAAGAAATATGGTGCTACGTTATATTATATAAAGGTGCTTCTATGGACCCCCAGCTGAATGCATGCAAAGGTGAACTACAAAAAGTAGATAAAAGAAAATTGATGTCCTATTGCTGTTCTCAAATAGTGCTGCTTCCCAAAGATGTCAGAAATATGGAAAAATCCAACTTTCTACTTTAAAATGCAACAGCCCTACAAAACACAACTCAAACTCATGTTTACATACAGAAATGTGACAGCTTTTCAATGTTCTCTGCAAACATGAGCACACAGTATTACTTCCACTCCTCCAAACCCATAGAGTGTTAGATAATTAGGGTGTGGCATTTTAACTTGGACAGAGAAAGTTTCAATGTTGCCCATGTTCTTCCCTATTTTTTTCCTCCAAACTTAATCACCAGAAAGCCTGGCGTGTAGGAAAATTTCAACTTTTTAATGCATAGTATTTCTGAAATGTGAAGTATGTGCATTACCTGCATCAGGAACACATATCTTAGGTTATCATAAATGGTGCAGTTTAACTGTAAATAATAAAACCACCCTCCAGCCCTTGGATAAACCAGAACCAGAATCAGTCTGATGAAGGTGTTGTTATCCAAGAGTATCTTGAACTTATAGGTACTCCATTGTTAGATGGTCTATGTTTTTCCTTTTTGTTTTTGTTTTTTTTTTTTTTAGACAAAAAACAGTCATGTCTATTTACAGTTACACTGCCCTTGTGACAAAGTCTAAAAGATCTACAGACAGACAATCTAACATAATTTTGTAGTCTTATTTCTTCCAATGTTTATTAATTGAATATTTTTTCATGTAGCAGTTTTTGGACAGCAAACATCAATATAGTCTTTGACAGGTCAAAGTTGTTTGAGTTTGGAAACCTTTGTGTTGATTGTTGCTGGCAAGGAATTTGGAAAATTAAAAAGTTGTACTGATTATTGTTGTTGTTGGGATTTTTTCATTAAAAGATTTTACAGGATTATTAATGGTTTCAGTTTCTATTTTAAGAATCAATCCAGCACCACACCACACTGTTATAAAAAGTTTACAGTAAATTTATATTTGATCATATCTTCCCAACTTAGTAAAGGCCATGTGTTATTTCAAACTGTTACATACTGTAATGCTTTGCATTTCACATTACACACTGTTGGCCCGGGCAACAATCCAACATGAACATACAGTAGAAACATCAGCTGGCAGATTCTCCTTAGAACACACAATCAATAGTGTGTTTTCCTTGGAGCACACATGCTCTTGATAATATCGCTTCACATCAGTTGCTTCAGTGTCACACGAAATCTTGCAAATCTGCAAAAAAGAAGGATAGATCCCAGTAGGAGACCAAAAATACAATCTTTGTGCTTTTTGAGAAGATAGTTTGTTTTCATGAGAAAAAATTTAGTATCAAATATCTTGCACACAGAAGTTTATTTACCACTGTCAAACAAGGTTTAAATGTTTCAGTGTTTAAGAATATAGATGACTGGAAATGGGAGTAATTTCAGCTTAAAAGCAAGACTCAGCACCACATTGACAGATAAGAATCCATAAAGTATCATGGTGTTTTTGAGTCTTTGTGTCAGAAGGCTGAAAAGACCAAAATACAACTCTGGGCTCAGATGCAGACTTGAAACAACTCTCGTTGATGCAAAAACTTTATTGAACCATTTGACTTTCACAAACCAGCTTACCAATAGAGAGAGCAGCATAAATTTTGATGGTCCAGGAATGGCAGTTGTATTTGTAGTATGAAAGTTTGGAAGAGGAGATTCCTTACTTGTGAGCCGAGGCAAGACATTTGCAGGAGGTGGTAGCCAAGTAGTAGCTTCTCTCCTCCTGTTATCCCCCCAAAACCCCACCCCGTTAGATACTGTGTCTTCTTCCAGACAACAACAAAAAAAACAACAACACTAAAATCAGCAAAAATGATTTAAACATTAAAAACAAAGAAAGAATAATATAGTATCCGCAATTGCACTAAAGAGTAAAACAGCGAAATGTGGATTATTAAACATTAGGTCTCTTCTAAGTCCCCATTAATACATAAATTAATAATTTCTCAACAAATTGATTTACTCTGCCTTACAGGAACCTGGTTGAAGAACGAGGATTATGTTAGTTTAAATAAATCAACACCCCTGAGTTATAGTAATTGTCAGAATCACAGACCGAGGAGGGGGTGTGACAGTAATCTTCCACTCCAGGTTATTAATCAACTAAAGCCTCGCCCATCCTAACTGGAAAACATATTTTCTCACATGAGTATTTTTCCAGCCCAAATAAAGATTTTCCAAATTAGTGCAACGACATTTCTTCTCCAGCTTGCTGTTATCTGCTTTTAACGTGTGCATTTGTGAGTTGTACAAGTGTGTCAAGCATCTTTCATTTGTTTCCTTCTTTTTCAGAGAAGCCATAGTGTCCAAAGTCATATGCAGTGAGGATGTAACACTGTTAACAAGATAATGGACCTATGTGGGATTAAAGTTTAGCTAGTTGCTCTGCATTGGATGAAGGAATCCCTTCCTAAAGCATGGTTACAGACTTGGATCAGTCTAGTGTCTATTGTTATATAAGGATTTATTCTAAAATAAAATGAGTAGTCAGACAAAATACGGTTAAATGTTCAGTTTCTATGCAATATGGTAAATGTACTGGTCACTACAAGTGAAAAATCAGAGCATTTTCAGCTCTGCCACCTCCAGCTTGGGCTCCTTTCTTGTTGTTAGTGCCCCTGTCTTCAAACTATACATCATATCAGGTCTCACTATCATCTTGTAAACATTCCCTTTCATTTTTGCTGCTCTTAACCTTCTGTCACAAATTAGACTTTGGCATTTGTCTCTGTCCACGCCACTACAACACGCTCTTCCCGACTTCTTTTGTCTGTTGCTTTGGATGGTTGACACACAATATTTAAACTCATCCCTCTTTACTACTTCTGCTCCTTGTAGCTTCCTTCTCATTCACACACACATTTTTTATTTTGCTTCTACTGCCTTTCATTCCTCTTCTCTCTAGAGTATGCTTCTTCCTCCTCGAGGCTGTCTTCATTGTGTTCACATTAGAGATCACAATATAAACTGCAAACATCACAGTACATGGAGAATCCTGTATGACCTCATCTGTCAACCCATCCATCAAACCCTCCAGAAGGGGCTCAGAGAAGTTCCCTGTAATCCCACCCCCACCTTGAGCTCACCTGTTATTCCTACTGCACACGTCACCACCGCCTTGCCTGTCCTTTTATGGCTGTCCTATGTATGTCCTGAACCACCTGCCACTCATGACTTCCTCATACAGCATCATAATTCCTATCTTGGCATGATATACTTTCTCTAGATCAGTAGTGTCCAAACCCAGGGCTCGAGGGCCGGTGTCCTGCAGGGTTTAGATGTGTCCTGGATCCATCACAGCTGATTTGAATGGCTAAATTACCTCCTCAACATGTCTTGAAGTTCTCCAGATGCCTGGTAATGAACTAATCATGTGATTCAGGTGTGTAGACCCAGGGTGAGATCTAAACCCTGCAGGACACCGGCTCTTGAGGCCTGGAGTTGGCCAAACCAGCTCTAGATTCTACAGGGTGGGCCATTTATATGGATACACCGTAATAACATGGGAATGGTTGGTGATATTTAAGTCCTGTTTGTGGCACATTAGTATATGTGAGGGGGCAAACTCCTCAAGATGGGTGGTGACCATGGTGGGCATTTAGAAGTCGGCCATCTTGGATACAACTTTTGTTTTTTCAATAGGAAGAGGGCCATGTGACACATCAAACTTATTGGTAATGTCACAAGAAAAACAATGGTGTGCTTGGTTTCAACGTAACTTTATTCTTTCATGAGTTATTTACAAGTTTCTCTTTGTTCACAGCCATTGGCATGTCGAAGAGGTTAACACGTGAGGAGCGGATCGGAATTGTGTTGATATCTGGTGAACGCAGTAACCGGGTCATTGCAGCAGATTTCAATGCAAGACACCCTACGAGACCACCCATCTCCCATGCTACAGTTAGCAAACTGCTTGCTAAGTTACGTGAAACTGGTTCAGTGTTGGATTTGTCAAAATGTGGACGCAAGAAAACTGTCACTAATGAAGAAACATCAGTGGCTGTCCTAGCTTCATTCAGCAAGAGCCCACAGCATAGCACTCGCTGCATGTCACTGGAGAGTGGCATTAGTCGAACATCCCTTCAGCGGATATTAGCTACTCACAAATGGCACCCTTACAAACTCCAGCTACTGCAGCATCTCAACGAGGATGACCCAGATTGGCGCACAGAATTTGCAGAATGGGCAAAATAAAAATTGGAACAGGACCCTCAGTTCATGCAGAAGATTTTGTTCAGTGATGAGGCAAACTTTTATGTGAATGGTGAAGTTAACAAACAAAACCACTGCTATTGGTCTGACACTAACCCACATTGTATGGATCCCTCCAAGACTGTTGGAACAACAAAAGTGATGGTTTGGTGTGGCATATAGGGTACAACGATAGTGGGTCCATTCTTCATCAATGGAAACCTCAAGGCCACTGGATATTTGAAATTGCTACATGATGATGTGTTTCCCTCTTTATGCACTGAAGCTGGCACATTCCCAGAGTTTTTCCAGCAAGATGGTGCACCACCACATTATGAGTGCCAGGTCCGAGCATTCCTAGATGAACAGTTTCCTGGAAAGTGGATTGGTCGTCGTGGGCCAGTTGAATGGCCCCCAAGGTCTCCCGATCTGACCCCCTTAGACTTTTATCTTTGGGGTCATCTGAAGGCAATTGTCTATGGTGTGAAGATACGAGATGTGCAGCACCTGAAACTACGGAAACTGGATGCCTGTGCTGGCATTTCTCCTGCGGTGTTGCTATCAGTGTGTGAAGAGTGGGAGAAGAGGGTTGCATTGACAATCTAGCACAATGGGCAGCACATTGAACACATTTTATAAGTGGTCAGAAACTTGTAAATAACTCATGAAAGAATAAAGTTACGTTGAAACCAAGCACACCATTGTTTTTCTTGTGACATTACCAATAAGTTTGATGTGTCACATGGCCCTCTTCCTATTGAAAAAACAAAAGTTGTATCCAAGATGGCCGACTTCTAAATGGCCACCATGGTCACCACCCATCTTGAGGAGTTTGCCCCCTCACACATACTAATGTGCCACAAACAGGACTTTAATATCACCAACCATTCCCATGTTATTACGGTGTATCCATATAAATGGCCCACCCTGTACTGTCTGCTGCCCTCCCTCCTGGACAGCTCCATACCTCCACAGGTATGTCATCTGGACTAACCACCTTCCCAGCTGCTCTCATTTCAACCTTAATCCTTGGCACTTTTTTTTAACATTCAATTATACTTCCTGGGTGATTTGTTTTACCTGTCCTCCCACCTGTTGCCTGTTCCCTTGCCATCCTCTGTCAACTCTGCCCCTTGTCCTTTGTTTGTCCTGCCACATGATTGTGTCTTCCCTCTCAGTTTTCCTCCTTTAAGATTTGTCATTTTTGGTTTTCTTGTTTCCCTCTGGGGCTGTAACCAGGAAGCAGATTCCACATTGAATTAATTGAACTTACTCTGATCAGCTGTTCTGGAACAGGAAACAGTGATAGGTACATGATGCTCATGGAGTGTGTAGCACATTGCCCTTATTGTGTCGACACTGTGTTGACATGTTGCTTAATGGCTCATTTATTCCGATTTTTTGATACCAAATACACATAATACAATATGTCAAATGATGTAAAATGCAGAATTTACAAAAACATGTTTGCAAGGAAGTATAAGTAAAAAAAAAAAAAAGAGAAAATCAAAGTGAAAATTTTGTTGCTAGGAAATATAAGTGCTTGTGGCATTGGGCGTACTTGTGTATGTGAGGGGAAAATGCAGGGTTAAATTAACCCAGACTGGAGAAAATGTCCCTTTTCTCATTTTCTCTTTTCATTGTACAGTGGGTGATGGCGAGCTCCTCTCAGCATGAATGGAAATACGTTGAAAGTTGCACTTCCCGATAATAACAATTCTCACCGCTGTACGACACATCAGCTGAATAGGTAACTTTTGAATAGGTGATTTTTCTTTCAGCTACACACCCACCTATACAGGGTTTCGCTCTTTATGCTTGATGCACGCACCAATCACTATGAACCTTAGAGTTGCCAACGTCAAAGTTAACCAGGAGCTGATCTACATAGGTTTTCTTAGGGTGGCATGGAAATCAAATGGGGTGGCCATTTGTCATTTTACAAATATGCAGGTGTTATATTCTGTAATATGCATTAGAAAAGTAAAGACACACACACACACACACACACACACACACACACACACACACACACACACACACACACACCAATAAGGCCGCCCTTTAGTTTACCTCCCCTGTTTCCGAGTCTTGCATTTGGGTTCTACTCCACCTGCCACACAGCGAGCCTTGACAGCTTTCCACCATCCCTCCTTCTCTGTTTTCTTATTATATTCTTAATCATTCTAACCTGATGCACATCCTTTCCATCTCGATTCACCATGTAGTTTCCTGGGGCAGTGTCAAAATGAGACATTGTCCTGGCCTCAGACAAATCTGACCAAAATCAAGTTGACTGTTGCGCAACTGTTGCGACAACAATTATTTGCAGTCACTGGCCATTAACTTCTAAAGAGCTGTCATGCTCAAACCTTAAATGGCCCTATTCTCATAGACAACAACTGGAAGCAATACAGACAGTTTGAGTTGCTTGATATTATCTATTAAACTGAGAATCAGATTTAATTACTAATTACACCTTCACTCAACTGATGGTGCCTGAATGCCGACTTTAGCCCTTTGTTCTTGCTGGGCATAACCAGGCTTGGCAAGCTGTTTGAAAAACTTAAAGGCAAACATTAAATGGTTTATGTCGCATTAGAAGTCCAGAAATGTGGTACACCACTGTAGAAAATATACAGTGGCGACCCCTAACGGCAGCAGGTAGAAGGGGAAGAGGAAGGTGGAGGGCGGCATAGCGTTCGAAGAGTATTGTCCGGCCTAAATACATACGAAGAAGAAGAGGAACAGGAAGAAAAGCAACATCGTCACCAAGCCTAGTACGAAGACTGCTGACTATTTGTAAATTAAGTTCTTCTTCCTCTACGCCGTTGCTCAGCTCATTAGTCGTGTACAAATATTATTCAATTATTATTTCTTATCGGAATAATATTTAGCTGATGTCACCGGTGGTGTTAGACTTAAAAATGAATAACAACTGTGTTGATATTTGATTTCACTTCAACTTTCGAGGTGAAACAATGGCAGAGACAGCAGAACTGAGATGAGCTGAAGACCCGAGGAGAGGACACTTCACTGCAGACTGTGAGTTCTACAAAGAAGCCATGCAAGCCTAGCATGACATCCTTTTTTTTTTTTTTTTTTTTTTTTTTTTAAAAAAAAGGAGTTTAGATATGAAACGTTGCCATTCAACTACCAGCCTTTGCTCTCGTTAAGGTGTTTAAAGTGTCTGAGCTTTGTTGTACGTGACTTTGAGTCTAAGAATCTTTAAAACTTCTTTACACTTAGTACGTATCTGTGTTGAAATGTGGTTACAGAAAGAATTCACTATGGATTATTTGTGCCAAAACCTCAGACAGTCTCAGTATCGACTTGTTACTTTGTCCAGAGAAATATTTGTGTTGTCACGTGCATGGCGGAACTATGCCTATAAGGTTAAGTCGCTAAAGGCAGAACAAAAAGCTCTTCCTAAGAAAATGTGAAATAAGTGTGGCGATTTCTTGCATATAATGCAAAACAGAAATTGTACAATTCTAAAAAGCTTGAAAATTGATATTTGGTGTGAAAACACATTCCAAAGCTCCTCTTTGGATGTCGGCTGCCTTTTATTCCATTCTGTTAAGACGATCCTGCACCGCTTCTGTGAGGTCCGTGCTCTGGGAATACCATCAGATGGCAATATTTGTGGTTCCAAGGAGACTTTCTGTCCTCTAGAAGTTTATGTGAATTCTCTTTCTGCTGAGTTTATGAGCTCACTCACTCGTTTTGTGTAAAGTAAAAAATAATTGTGTTTGTAAGGGTAGCATAGTGGTTAGCATTGTTGTCATTCAGCAAAAAGGTCCTGAGTTTGAATCCACCATCTGGTAGAAACCTTTTCATGTTGGTGTGAGTTCTATTTTTGTAACCTGGCTTCCTCCCACAGGCCAAAGACGCAGAATGGGTGGAAGTCTGTTTTGTAAATCGTGATCATACTATATTTCAGAATCGAGGATTACCTGTGAAATTAAATCTCAGCCATTCTCGCTGGTTACAGGTTATTAGGTTATTAGCTAATGAGAGTGTGGATTAATACTTCTTCCTCCAAGAAAGCTCATCTTGAAACATCAAACATTGAACTTGAGAAACCAATAGTTGATGTCCATCTCTTATACTCTATGGTTTGGGATCATTGTGATATTTGAAAAATAAAGCTGCAGCTCTAGAGCTTCCACTTATGTTTTACAGTTGGCTGTGCATTCTTTGTTGTACTGCTCTCCTGACCTCCTCCATGCATATTTATGATGATATAAACCAGAAACCTGAAATTTGGATTTGTCAACCCATAAGACCTGTTGTCACTTATTTTTCATGCAGGTTTTGTGTATGTTGGCATACCTCAGCCTTTACTCCTAGTTTCTCTTCCTTAGGAATGGCTTCTTAACAACGATCCTTCCACTGGCTCATCCCTTGAGTTAGGTGCTTTTTTAATGGGATGATTCATAGGACAGTGTTAAGTGGCTTAACAAACAATAAAAAAGACATTCCTCTGAGAAAGGCTAGGTGCACGAATTTAATTAAAAGTGAGTGAAATAGCAGCCAACACCAGAAGAGAAACTTTGAAAGACTTTCAGAAAGGCTGGGGAGCTATTGCTCAAAGAAAGTCTGGATCATTGGGAGCAAAATATGAAGAATTGTGGAGTGGCTGAGAAGTTTTATATAGCTGTTGTATGTTGAAACCTTGAATGGCTTTGATGCTTCTTCCTCATTTGTCTCTTTATTCAAAAGAGAAATGAGGAAGGAGGTGAGTTTCAGGTTTCAAAATTTTGTCATATGCACAGTACTGAGACACACAACACACAACAGATTCAAAAAAATGAGCTTCAAAAGCTATGTACATATTTATACTACATCAGTTGTATGTACAGCAGACAGCAGTTGGTGTTCAAGACAGCTGTGCGAATTCGATTGAGTGTACAGGAATGTAGATTGAGGTAATCTGAGGTTATAAACTCCTGTCATGTGTTTTGGAGTCTAATGGCATTGAGTTCTTTAGTCTACAGGTCCTAGATTTCACACTTCTATACCTGCAGCCTCAGGGTAGAAGTGTGAACAGACTTTGTTGAGGGTGGGTAGAGTCCTTGAGGATGGAGGCAGCTGTCGTGTGGATTTTGCGATAGTCGATCCTCTGCAGAGAGGGCAGTGGACTCCTAATGACCTTTACAGCAATCTTCACTCTACAGGCGTTTCTGCAGTTCATAGCATTGGCAATGCTGTGCTGCAGCAGATTCACGCTCTTGCGGGTACTCTGCTTTCAAAGCTTTAAAATTAACAGAATTTTGACGGCCCAAAGGAAGAGGGGTCCTAATGGGACTGGTTACATTCAAAGCAGTGATGCCAAAAACTTTGTTACTGTGTTAAGCCAAGTTACATCCTGGCAGCAACATGAGCCTTGCTTAAAACTGTTTTTGTTGACAGTTTTGAAAATGACATTTGCTAAATGAACTATCAATAGTTATTTTTTGCACTGGATTACTTTAATACTGAAGAACTTGTAATAATGCTTGTGATTATGTTTTTTTCCTTTGTGACTTTTGACATAAATATAACTTCATATCATATAGTTGAGCCACATCTTAACTGAGTACATGTGAATAATTGTGCACATGTCTCTACAGGTTAATTTTTACAAAATGGTGAAGTAAGCACATCTGGAATGTAGACCCACGCATTCAAAAATTACCTTGAAAAATGCTGATCTGCACACAATTAAACAAACAATTGTACTAAACAATGTCTTATGTTTGCTGTGGTTGTATGTGTTTAGATTTTGTAACATGTTTGCTTCCAGTTAGGTGACACCTGTTGAGAAGCTTGAGCTGCAAGTCAGTAGAATCATGGAGGATGACTCCAGGCCTTTGCTGAGTTCAGAGCAGACTGGAGAGGACTACTTGCAAAGAGACTCCACAAATTCGCTAGACTTCAGAACTAAAAGGTAAATGCTGTGCTAATCAGTACAAAGTATGAATCAGTTTCTCTCTTGCCTGTCACATGCCATAGGTTCATGCTGTTCATTTCATTGCTAGATAATAAACAAGGTGCTTTATTACCTTGACTTCTTGGAATTCACTTAGCAAGCAAATACTAAGATGTTAGTTGTGAGATGTGTGAGTGCTTCATTTTCCTAGCACCATTCCCTGTGTTAGTGAGTTTTAATCCAGTTCACACAATGATTAGAACCACTCAAATCTCAAATATATTTGCTTTAATGCATGAATTTTCTTAGTCAAGCTACAGTGTGTCACAAAAGTGAGTACACCCCTCACATTTTTTGTAGAAATTTTATTATGTCTTTTCATGGGACAACATTGACAATAAGACACTTTGATACAATGTAAAGTAGTCAGTGTACAGCTTGTATAACAGTGTAAATTTGCTGTCACCTAAAAATAACTCAGCATACAGCAACAAAAGTGAGTACACCCCTAAGTGAAAATATCCAAACTGTCTCCAAAGTGTCAATATTTTGTGTGGCAACCATTATTTTCCAACACTGCCTTAACTCTGGGCATGGAGTTCACTAGAGCTTCACAGGGTCCCACTAGATTCCTCTTGCACTCCTCCATGATGACATCATAGAGCTGGTGGATGCTTGGCCAGTCAAGTACCTTTACCCTGAGTTTATATAGCAAGGCACTGGTCTTTTTGGAGCTGTTTGGGGTTGTTATCATATTGGAACACTGTCCTATGGCCCAGTTTCTGAAGGGAGGGGATCATGCTCTGCTTCATTATGTCACAGTACATGTTGGCATTCATAGGTACTTCAATTTACTGTAGCTCTCCAGTGCCAGCAACACTCATGCAGCCCCAAAACAATGACATCCCACGTGCACTCAACTTCTTTGGTCGACCATAGCGAGGTTGTTCTGAGTGGAACCTGTCCTGTCAAACTACTGTATGGTCTTGACCACTGTGCTGCAGCTCAGTTTCAGGGTGTTGGCAATATTCTTATAGCCTTGGGCATCTTTATATAGAGTAACAATTCTTTTTCTCATAGAATTCTTTGCCATGATGTGCCATGTTAGACTTCTAGTGACCAATATGAGAGAGCGTGAGAGTACTTAGGGGTGTACTCACTTTTGTTGCCAGAGGTTTAGGCAATAATGACTGTGTCTTGAGTTATTTAGAGGGGACAGCAAATTTACACTGTTTCAAGCTGTACACTGACTACTTTACATTTTATCAAAGTGCTATATCTTCAATGTTGTCCCATGAAAAAATATGACAAAATATTTACAAAAATGTCGGGTATGTATTCACTTTTGGGAGAAACTGTATATAAAGCCCTATCTGATTGTAACATATTATACTTTAAATAATATAAAAATGTAAATTGTGCAAATCCTTAATGTATGCAATGACATCAAAGAAATTGTGCTTTTACATGACTTGAAAATTACATGATTTTTATTGACGTCTTTCAGGCCTTTCCATGTGGAACGCAAGAACATTATAAATGATGGCCCACAAGAGACAGTATCTGCTGAGGCTGCTGTACTCAACAGCAGATTACACTACTACAGCAGACTCATGGGGTCTTCTGATCGACAATTGGTAGGTCGAATTTGTTGTCACAACCATGAATGCATCACAACCATAGCTTCTGGGCAAAAAATTTGCCAAGTGCAAACCACTTTTTAGATAAAAAAACTTCAGTAGCAACATAAGCTTGTTACATGTTTTGACCAACAGATTGGTGACAAATTCAAGATTATTAATACAATTTTAAAAGCATTTATTGATTGCATAGCTATAAACCTAAAAAACGGCAATGAATTTTGGCATAAAAGCTTTTAGAAAGCCATGATTATTCTTTGTTATAGACGCAGGCATGGAGAGCTGGAGACAGCGTGATGTAGTAGGGATTCCTAATTTAAAGTTTTCATGGATGAGTCTGTGTAGTCACAAAAAACTGACTGGCACATAGACTCATGTAAGAATCCTTGTATTCACTGTCTCATGACGCTAACAGAAATTGAAATAAAAACTTTAGGAAGTTAAACAAAATTCACATATATGCTAGTGGTTTTCCAGCAATGGAAAAAGGGTGTTAACACATTTGTCCACAACATTTATCAAATTCAAAATCTAGGTGTTTAACTTAGAATTGGTAATATATGATTAATGTAATTTTAATACTAGCTATTAGTTGCTCCATACAGCCCTATGAATTTTGAGCACTGTCACAGTGGAAGAGATTACTCCCATCAGCATAAAATTATAGATTACCTTTAGCATGTAGCTGTACAAAAGGGGCCTGAGTGTAAGCAGAGTTGCTTTTCTTTGGAAGAGACAGGTAGTGCCATATACTGTGTTACGCTTCTAAAAGAGCTCAATAAATATGTTTTCATTGTACTTAGCTGTCTGATTTTTTTTTTCTAGCAAGTAACAGTATTTTGTAGTTGAAATATCTATCCATCCATCCATCCATTTATCAATCTTTGCTTATACAAATTAGGGCCGCAAGGCACTGAAGCTTATCTCAGCTGCCATAAGAGACAGGGTATACCCTGGACGGGTCACCAGTTATTAAAATATTTTTTGAAGGCACTAGATAATTTAAACCCCAAAAGGTTCATTCTTTTCATCTGGACGTAGCATATTCAGTGGGAGAAACGTTTTGTCACTTATCCAAGTGACTTCTTCGGTCTCAGCTGACTGCGAGTTTCCCCAACCTTATAAGAAGTACCTTTGCACAATAACTGAAACCAGCCCACTGAATGAACAATAGACTGTGAGGTCAGTTCCTTGATAATTAATATGCACATTGTCATGACCACTGATCAACAACCACTGATCAAAGACCACTGATCAATGGCCATTAGTAACATTCACTCACAGAGAGTTGGGGAATGGCTGCAATCACAGCATTGTAAATGGTGAATGGGACCATTGATCAGTCGACTTTGATCAGTGGTCTTTGATCAGTGATCGATCTCAGGCCTGTATAAATTGGTATTATGGACTGTAATAATTTATATTACTTGAAAGAAGTCATAAGTTTAAGCTAATAACCTTAACTATTGCTTTTAAAGTTCCAAGTTTTTGGAAGGAAGCCATGATAGATCAATAGTGTATCTAACATGTCAGAATGTATTGGAAAATCGAATGGGGTAAATCCACAAAAAGCTGCCCCAGAGCCATAGAGGCAGTACAGGTCAATTGATCACATAGCCTGTTCAAAAAGAAAACAAGATCTGTAAAAGCTACCAGAGCTCAGAGTACAAATCTACTTGTTCATTTTGAGGTGAGTCTTTTTCCTGCTGCACTGCTACATCAGATCTTGGGATTCTCCCACCTGCCAAGATCCACTTTAAGCCCTGGTTGTCCCATGCAGTGCACCTGTATCAAAGCATCTGTATTGTTGTTTCTCTTATCATCTGTTTTTATTTTTACTTAAAATAATTTTAATTAGCCTTTCTATTGCTATTATGTTTCCATCCATTGGATATGTTAGCACATAGTTGCTTTTCATTTCGTGAATTCTCACAGAAAAAAAATTATTGCTACGTGGTTATGACTTCAGATTGAAAGGGGTTATCAGCTATCTCCTAATCTTCTTCTTTTCAAAGTTTTGTAGTAACAGTGAATTACAAACTGAAGATCTGAAAATGAAGCTAACCTACCTTAATAAGGAGAATGCTATTAAAGTTATCTTTGTAATTCTAAGACGTCATGACATGCACCTTTCTGAAATCTTCATCTTTAGTCTCTCCGTTTTTCCTCCCTAGAGTCCTCCAGATCATGTGATTCCCCAGCCAGATGAGATCTACATCTACAGTCCACTGGGAACAGCTTTCAAGGTCCCAGGCAGTGACCATACCTCTAAAAACCCCAGTATCATCACCATGTAAGCCCTATCAGCATTAGTAAAATGTGAAATACACTGCACAAAGCATGTGGAAGCTACATGCTTTCTTTGTACTTAACTGGATGCAATTAACTGCTTTGATTTATTTGTTTGTTTGTTTTTTTTCTTGTCCCAGATTTGCTATATGGAACACAATGATGGGTACATCTATACTCAGCATGCCTTGGGGTATAAAGCAGGTGATGTGTTTCAGTTCACATACTCAATGTTCTCAGCTCATTCAAAACCACACCTAAAATCACATAAAAAAACAAACTTTGTTTGCGAACTTTGTGCAAATAAAAGTTAGTGTAGAGGGCAAAAGTTTAAAATAAATATACAATTTTGACTTTATTTCAGGCTGGTTTCACTCTTGGAGTCTTCATTGTCATCTTCATAGGCCTGCTGATGCTGTATTGTTGTTATATTGTCCTCAAATCACCAAAGTCAATACGTAAGTCATTTTTACAAACTAGGTTTGGGATTAATAGACCAATACTAATATCTTTAGTATTTTTTGAGATACTTTTCAGTTTCAAAAAGTGGACAATAGTACCCAGTTCACAATGGTTTGTTTCAGATCTCAAATGCTAGAAAAATATTTTCCATTCCATATTAATATGCAAAATAAGGCCAATGGCAAATTCTCAACATATACAGTGTATAGGGTTCTTTGTGAGAGAGCAGTTATGTTTTTTGTTGTTAGAATTTCTTTAATATGTTGCCATTCACTTTAGCATAGCTGATTAATTATGCTATTTATAATTTGCAGGCCAGAAAGATAAATTCTACCCTTAAATTTAAAAAATAGTTTATCTGTTTATACTAAAATTAGTTGTTTTTTCCCTCTTATTATCTGCCCAACATTCTTTTTTTTTTTTTTTTTTAGTGTCTGCATTATAAAGATTTTACAGAGTGTTGTGTTCCAGTATCATTCAGAACATGATCTATAGAGCAATTTATTCCCCAAAATGCATGATGAAGACTAATGTATTTATCAGGATTTATCAGAATTTGTCATTTATGAAGACAAGTCTGTCTTCTGCAAAGTGTTACATTTTTGGGTGATCACTGTACAGGAATGTCATTGCTGTATTTGCTCTGTTTAATATCAGTCAGAGCCTGATCTATGGAGTATTCCTTACTACTGTAGTTTAAAAGCTTTTACACTCAATGACCTGAAGACAGCAGCAACAGCTTTCATCTTACCTACTTATAATGTTTCAAACCTTTACTGAAGTCTGCTCTTAGCAGGTGGACATGGAATGTGCTGACTGTGTCAGCGAGTCAAAGAAATTCCATCAATTTAACTTGAAAAGCTCTTTGGTTGCTTTGTACATATATCTAGGATATTTCCTGCTGAGTGAAATGGATAACTGGATGAAATAAGAGATTTTTAAAAAAAAAAGTATTTGTATAAATATGAGCTAACTACTTGTTCCATGCGAATGTGCAGTGTTGTTTATGAGGGGCCGTACAAGCCAAAATTCATTCTTTCACTCTCACACACATACATTCTTCTTTCACATACATATATTTTCACTCTCACATACATATATTCTTCTGTCAGACACACGTATTGTCACTCTCACATACATATATTTTTCTTTCACATACATATACTTTCACTCTCATATAGTTTTATTTTAATTTTTATATTTAGATATTTTTATTCTCATGTTTACACATATTTAACACACACATTGCAATATTGTGCTCTCTTATACATGTATTTTAATGTACATATTTACAAATTTTCACTCTAACATACATGCATTTTCATTTATGCATTCCTACATTTTGCTCTCATTTACATGCATTCAGTATGCGTTTAATCTCACAAATAATATATGTATGTAAGAAGAGAATGTATACATGTCAGAAGAAAATATATGTATGCAAGAGAATAATGTATGTGAATGAAAGAGTATAGTGGAAAGGGAAGGCTGGGTGTCTGTACCGCTGTGATTGGCTGAGAAGCACGCGCGGGTCACTTTCAAGTGTCTGACAGCATGGAGGGGGGAGAAGAAACTCGAGTTCTTCAGCAAGCTATCGGGGTGTTAAGAAATATTTTATCATCTCCTGAAACGGTCACATCGTTGTCCTCGTCACTTGATCGAGATGGGACGGGCTCAACTTTTTTTTTTACGTGCTCTCAGAATAGTGGCACAAAAATAACGCACAATATTGCAATGTGTGTGTTAAATATGTGTAAACATGAGAATAAAAATATCTAAATATAAAAATTAAAATAAAACTATATGAGAGTGAAAGTATATGTATGTGAAAGAAAAATATATGTATGTGAGAGTGACAATACGTGTGTCTGACAGAAGAATATATGTATGTGAGAGTGAAAATATATGTATGTGAAAGAAAAATATATATATGTGAGAGTGACAATACGTGTGTCTGACAGAAGAATATATGTATATGAGAGTGAAAATATATGTATGTGAAAGAAGAATGTATGTGTGTGAGAGTGAAAGAATGAATTTTGGCTTGTACGGCCCCTCATAGTTGTTAATACATCTAAACACTTGCTTTTAGATCACGGTTGAACCGCTATATTTTTGCCACAGTTACAAGAAGTTATTGTTAAGACTGAAGGTACAGAGCAAATTAATTCAGCCTAAATAAAATGGTGAAGCTTAACACTGAACTTATCGAACATTATTCCTGAATCAAAAAAATATTTTATGCTGCTGCATTTACTAAAAGACTTTGCAAAAGAATGTTAGCTCATAAAGTTCATGTTTGTCACCACTGTGTACTATGGAGAAGTTTTTGTGATATATTTTTAACTTCATATTTTGTAACCAATTATTTACCTCTGTAATTATTCTTTGTGCTCTCCTAGCCTGTGTGGACACATCAGACTGGGAATTCCCTGATGTTTGTCAGTACTATTTCGGAAAAGTTGGTCAGTGGTCCAGCTTGATGTTCTCTATGGTGTCACTTGTTGGAGCTATGGTAGTCTACTGGGTACTCATGTCCAACTTCCTCTTCAACACTGGACAGTTTATTTACAGTAAGAAACAATGGTTTTATCTGCAAAAGAGTGGAATTATGTCATTCTATACTATTGCTCCACATGTTAATGCTTACTTGTTTATGTTACTATATGTGCAGCACAGTGACTTCAGAAACATTTTAAGCAAAAACGAAACTCACAGCTCTGTAAGCTTTATCCTCCTAAGACCCGAACTCTTCCACAGCATGCAATTTTAATTTCTCTTTGATATTTGATCACATTGGGGCCTGATGAATGTAAAAACAAAGAATTACCAGATTTTTTTTTTTTTTTTTTTACCTTATTTTTGTTTTTAAGAAAAATAAGAGCCACATATGAGGATATTCATTTAAAATTTTGATAGAACAGTAGCAGTATAATGTCCCCGTAAGTGAGTATCAGGCCCTTGTAAAGCAAAATTCAGTATTTTGGTCTAAATAACCCAAAATGTGATGTCCACATATGTGGACGCCAGGTCCTAGGAGGTTAATTAACTGTGGTAATATTACACATAGTGTGCCTGATGTTTGTAATAACTCGTTTAGCTGAGGTTAAGCCATTGGATGACCTAAAAGATATTGTTACATTATTTTTCAAGTTTCTGTGTTTAAATACACAGAAATTACAACTCAAGGCAAGACACACCGAGAAGATCTCTGAAATTTGCACAGAAGACATTTGCATAACACAAAGACATTGTGAAGAAAGATGTAAATTCATTCTAGGCTTTATCTCAAAATTTGCAAGAAGGCTTGTTTCTCTTAACCGATGGCTTCCTCTTCTTTGTCCATAGACCATGTTCACAATATCAATGTGTCAGATTCAGAGTTGGAAACCAATGGCTCAGAAAAAGGTAAGTCACTTGCTGTATGCAAAGTTTCAGCTTTATCATATACCTTTCAAAAAAGGTTATAAATTCCAAGTAAATAAATCACATCCAGGGAATCACAAAGTTACTGCTTTGAAAAAAGGACAGAGACCACCTGCGTACTAAATATTGTAAAAGTTAAAGCTTTTTGGCCCGTATTTCCAGTCTTTTTTCAGATTTTTATTAAAGTTAGAATTAGATTTAGAATAAAAGTTCGGGAATTTCTGATGGTTAAATCTAGGGGCAAAATGTTTGTGAATGAAATAATATTAGTGAACCTCCTCACAAAGACCACCAAACAGGCAGCGGTTAGGCAAAAAGCAAAAGGAGACTGGAAAAGCTTGTGACTGAAAACAAAAATGTACTTTATGCCTTTGATCTGGTGCATTTTATAATTTTGTATTACCCAGTTAATTAACAGTGTTTGATGATATTTTGTTCATTTGTTCACCAGTCATCTGCCCTTACCCAAATACTAACCCTGGAGGGAACAACACCATCAGCACCCTTTACCTCAGTGACAATGGAAATATGTCTGATGTGAACCCTTTTGAACGCTACTGGAGTAAAACCAACACTGTCCCCTTCTATCTCATCATTCTGCTCCTTCCACTGCTCTGCTTACGCTCAGCTTCCTTCTTTGCAAGATTCACTTTCCTGGGTAAGACATCAAGAGGTTGACTGGAGCCACAGCCACCCCACCCTGGGTGGGAATGTATCAGGATTATCCAGATGGGAAAAAAAACGCTTTCAGTTTTTTTTCAGCATTGTCCACTCATTTATCTTTCAATCTCTGGCTGCTCCAGTCTGCATGCCAAAATATCCTTGAGCAAGATAATCCCAGCTTGTTCTTCAATGCAGCCATCGAAATCTGAGGATGTGTGTGAATGTTAGATAGAAAGTACCGAAGGTTAGAAAAAAACTTGAATGAATGGGGGAGGCATATTGTAGTATAAAGCACTTTAAGTGCTCAGGTAGAGTAGAAAAGCGCTACACAAGAACTGGTCTATTTACCAAGAGCAGTCGCATTGTTTTAGATTAGTCAGAAATCTTGAGCTTCGTATATAGTGTGTACCGGACTTTCTTCACAACACACTGTTGGCATTTGATTAAAAAGGGGCCAGCATAGAAGCGTATTCTTTTTGTCACATCATTTTGACTGAAAGCTCAAAAACTTGGCTAGATCCTTTTCTTTGTAGACATGGAGTTAAGACTGGTGTCTTCTCATTAAGAATTTCACATTTGCTTAAAGATGAATGAGTGGTGAAGCGCAATACTGATCATGGTTTTCCTTTATTTAACATTTGTACTTACTTAAATAAACATACTCTGATGTGGAGTAGAGATAAGTCAATTAATTGTTAACTGTGGGGCTTGATTAATCTTCTTTCTGTGTTGCATCAGCCATTCATCCATTAATGTATTGATGTCATTCATCCATCTTGTACAGGCACCATATCAGTGGTCTACCTGATTGTATTGGTCACTGTCAAAGCTGTCCGCCTTGGCTTTCACCTGGAATTCCACTGGTTTGACAAAACGGAATTCTATGTTCCAGGTAAAACTGGTGTTAATGCTTCTTTGTGTGTCTTTTAACAGGAATGTAGATGTATGTGTAGATATTGGTAACAACCGAAAGAAATGACACCAAAGATGTCCATAAATTGTGTAATAATGGGAAATAACACAGCACATGAAGAAAGGGATGTGCAAAAAGTCATGACACCAGCTGAAAATCAAAATGTTATATTATTAAGGTGCAAAATGGAGGTCCATTGGCTGTACACCTATGGATCCATGTAATAAGGCATATTATGACCACTGACAGAGCAAGTGAACATTTTTTCTTCAAAGCTGATATGTAAGAAGCAGGGAAAAAAGGGAAAGTGTAAGGATTTTTGGCCCTAATCAACAAGGATTGATTAGGGCCAAATTGTGATGGCTGCATGACTTGGTCAGAGCATCTCCAAAACTGCATCTTTTGTGGAGGTGTTGTTGGTCTGCAGTGATCAGTATTTATCAGAAGTGGCCCAGTGGTGAACCGGTGACAGGATCAGGGGCAGCTAAGGTTCACTAGTGCATGTGGGGAGGGAAGGCTGGCCCGTGTTGTTTAATCCAACAGTTGAGCTACTGTTGCTCTAATTGCTCGATAACATAATGCTAGTTCTGGTAAAAAAGGTGTTAGAATACGCAGTACATTGCAGTTTTCTGCATATCCTCAGATCAGTCAGAGTGCACATGCTGACACCTGTCCACTGCCAAAAGTGCCAAGAATGGGCATGTGAGATTCAGAACTAGGACATGGAGCACTGGTAGGAGGTGCCCCGATCTGAGGAATCATGTTTTCTTTTACGTGGATGCCCGGGTACATGTGCGTTGCTTACCTCAGGAACACCTGCCGCCAGGATGAACTATGGGCAGGAGGTAAACCAGCAGAGGCAGTGTGATGGTTTGGCTAATGTTCTGCTGGAAAACCTTGGGTCCTGCCATCCATGTGGATGTTACTTTAATACATACCACCTACCTAAGCATTGTAGACCATGCGTACCCTTTCATAAAACTATATTCCCTGCTGTGGTGCTTTCAGCAGGACAATGTGTGTTGGCACAAAGCAAAAATGTTTCAGGAATGTTTGAGGAGCACAACAAGAAGTTTGAGGTGTTGACTTGGCATGTAATTTGCAGCAGTTGAAGAATCTGTTGCTAACATCTTGGTGCTAAATAACACAGCACACTTTCAGGGGTCTTGTGAAGTCCATGCCTTGATGGGTGAGGGCTGTTTTGAAAGCATAAGGCAGATCAACACAATATTAGGCAGATGGTCATGTTATGCCTGATGCATGCGTGCATGTGTGTTCTCAGTTTCTTTACATTAGCAAATGTATCTATTTTTTAATTATGATCTTTCAGAGTTCAGATTGCTCTTCCCTCAGCTCACTGGTGTTCTCACTCTCGCCTTCTTCATTCACAACTGCATCATCACATTAATGAAGAACAACAAGGACCAAGAGAACAATGTGAGTGGTATTTATTCATGTTCCTCCAAATATTAGTACTCTTCAAATCTGGTTTTTGCTGAGTAAATTTAGATGACATAATTCAGTCTCAGAAGTTTTAATTCTGATGGATCTAAGGTAAATTTGGTATGTTTTCAGGTGCGCGACCTGTCTGTGGCTTATCTTTTAGTGGGGCTAACCTACCTGTATGTTGGAGTGTTGATCTTTGCTGCTTTCCCCTCTCCTCCTCTCTTTAAAGACTGCATTCAGCCAGTAAGATTTTCACTTTATTGTTATTTTTAAATAAGTTTATGTATGCATTTTTTTTTTTTTTTTTTTTTTCACCAAAATGCTCATATTTTCCCTATACCCACTACCACTTAAAGATGCAAGTAAACCCTTCGATTTAGTAACCGATTAAATGTCTTTTGGCAGCAGCAATCTCAGAAAGTGTATTCAGGTAGCTGTGGTTCAGTACAATGCACTACATTTAGTAAGACTATTCTTCCCTGAAAAGAGTCAGTGGTAGCAGATTTTTACCATCTATGATGTATCTGGGTAAAGGGGCCTGTTATTTTCATTGCACACCATCTACATTGGGTTATCCCTGAGCAGGGTAAAAGATGGATTGTCTTTGTTGGAGGTCAGTTTATCATAACTTTGCTTTAGTGTTGAAAGGTGTTAATCTGCTGTGTTAAGTCTTTTGAGATATAGCTGGTAAAGGTAGATCATTTCTACACTAATAAACTAGGCTCAGTGGTTAACATGGTTACTACTGGACAATTTTGAAAATGTAGTCACTGTTAACAATCTATACTCATCCTTTACACCACGTTTTTCCTAAGGCAATGTCACCATGTTTGACTATAGCTGTCACACAGTAGACCTTGAACTACTGTATGACAGCTGTAGTAGTTCATGGTTGAGAAGTGGTTTGCGTTGCTACGCTGAGCTTACAGAGGCAACAGAGCAGAACAAAGTTTCCAGTTGTAGTTACAGTCCATCGATGGGAGGACTCTTTAAATTGCTCCAATATGTATTTAAAATAAACACAGTCAATATGTTAGAAGAGAGGGACCATATGAATTGGTTGTTGTAACTTCTGACTCTAATAAGCTTTTGTTGACATAATTAACTTACAGGGTTACACACTTTTAATCTACTCTTTGTAAGTGGAATTGTTTTTCAGTATTACCAATTTTTTCATAAATTTCAATTAGATTAATGTTAAAATCTAACTAAGCATTCACAATGATTTTTATGTAAATAGATGATTTAAAGAGGATTCCTTCTGTTTGTTTGTTTCCTCACACTGTACACTGACAGCTGAAACAGTTTTGATTTTTTCAGTCATGTACATGTAGCTTCAAATGGTCTTCCGTGGTTTCTGGCATTATTTACTTTATATTTTTGTGTGTATTTACTGGGAAATTCCCGAGCAGTTTCTGTGGTATATTGGGTTCCCGCTTCCATTAGGTGTGTGGTCTGAAACCATATTTAGATGAAAAGTAGAATCCATACTAAGCCAGGACCCAAGGTATCACTGCAGAACATTCCAATGGAACGTGTTGGTCAGTATGCTATACATAACATGGCAGCAGTTTTAATCTTGTGGCTAAATGGTGTTTATTCTGACATATTAGTCATTTTGTTTCTGTTTAGATTTAAATATGATTTGCTTTTGTTTGAACCATAAGAATTTTTTGTTGGCTTGTTTCTTGATGGACATGAACATTAAAACCCCGTATTTGCTGATTTCTGGCAAACATAAGTTAGCTTATAAACACTGCACTGCTTTTCTCTCACAGAACTTCCTGGATAACTTCCCCAGCAGTGATATTATGGTGTTTGTGGCTAGGACCTTCTTGCTTTTCCAGATGATTACTGTATACCCCCTGTTGGGTTATCTGGTGCGGGTTCAGATGATGGGTCAACTATTTGGAAATCATTATCCCAGGTAAGAGTAATGATTTTTCCATTTAACAGGAAACAAAACAATGCTGATAACTGATCATATTGCCCCCACGTTGCTTTTATTTTAAACAAAAAAATGTGATCATTTCTCAATTTAACTGCTAAATTTTGTCCAGTTGTTTGTGTCTGCGGCGTGAATAATCAGGCAGTTTTCTGCTGTGGGATGCACTTTGTGCTCCTGTACATAGCTGTAATAAGAGAGTTGCAGTTTCTACTCCAATTGTTATTCATTAAATAAGACTAAGAAAAGAAATGACATTGTAACCGAATAAATAAATAAATTAATAAAAAAACAAAAGCATGCCATCTCTTAACAACCTTATGATGTCCTGGGTAAACAGCGATCGATGACTTGCCTGTAAGCAATTTATAGTTTGTTATATTGTTTTTTGTTTAGTTTCCTTCATGTTCTGATACTGAACATCTTAATTGTTGGAGCTGGTGTCCTGATGGCCACATTTTATCCCAATATAGGATCCATCATACGGTAAGTATGAAATTGTTTCTCTTCACATAAGTGAATGCAAAACAGTCTAATTAGTCTTAGTTTAATAATTTAGCTTGAATAACATTTCATAAAGTAGACTGACTGTGTGGCTATGAAATTCTGTAAATGTTTTGATGACATTCTTACATTATTGAGGTGTTTGAAATTAAAGACTACATTGGTCATACTTGAATGAAAAATAAATGAAATAGATTGTTATAATAATGGCGATAAATAGATGACTAACTTAATAAAGTAAAATTCACTAAACAGATCTATATTTGTATTTTTGGAAAAATAGTCACAGAATAAGCAGTTCCAATTGTTGTCGTACCCTCGAAGTGCTTTGGGTGAGAAGTAGAACAGCACTATATAGGAATCAGTCATTTTACCCTGAAGTTAATTTAAAGATAATAAAAGGCTATGAAATAAATAAGGTCATTACAATATAAAAATGAATAATAAAATAAATAAAAAACATAAATAAAACTATTCTGATAGTTCCAGGTTTGAATTAGAACTGAATGTCTTATTTATTTGTATTTCAGGGTTTAAATCAGTGGCCAAAAGGTAAACCTGTGTTAGCATGGAAGTTCATCCTTACCTATGCAAGGAAGAAAAGTTCTTCCTTCCTTCCTAGCCACAAAAGGAAACATTCAAGTCTGTTTCCTTTTTTGTTGTTGTGGCCATTGTTGTTTAGCATACTAGTTGGCACCTTGTAATGGTGTAGTGATTGCTGAGTAGTGGTTTTAACTTTGTGTTCCTCTTTGCAGATTTTCTGGAGCAATTTGTGGATTGGCTTTAGTGTTTGTATTTCCCGCATTAGTCCACATGATCACCCTGAGACGGCAGGGGATGCTGAGGTGGACGTCAGCGATTTCCCACAGTTTACTAATCTTGCTGGGTGTGGCCAACCTGGTGGCTCAGTTTTTCATGTAGAAGTAGCTAGTTAATCTTTCAGATTTAAGATTAATAAATATGAAGAAGAATTCAGTTGACAATCTGACATTATTTGAAGAAACATGAATCAAATCAGCTACTCAGATAAATGTTTGTTTGTGGTAGTTAAATTGGCTATCACAAGAAGTTACTGTTGAATATTAGGGCAGTAATACAGGTTAATAACAGGAATTCAGTGTTTTTGTTTGGTATACATTCATTTTTATTTTCTTCATGTTATCCAGCCTTTTTCTCTGTGATCACATCTTCCTCTGAGATCTGTTCACAAACTGTAGTTTCAACAGACAATTTCAAGAGATGCCCTGCTAGTCGTATACCATATTGTACACTGTGTTGAAACACAGATGTGTCAAATGGGTGTGAGCATTGGGTTTACAGTTACCGTATATATAGTTTTGGCAACAGTTTCCTAGGAAAAAGCCAAGAGTGCACTTTATTCAAAACTAAAACAGAACCAGCCAGAATTAAACTGGATCTAGTGAACAAAATGGAAAATTTAACAGGTGAAGATTTATAAATATTCATTCTGTTTAGGCCAAAGTGATGTGGACACAAATACTAGTCCAATTGAATAACATTAGCTCTCTATAGTTCCTTAACTGTAACTTGATAGGGCTGGATTACAGCAGTCACAGTTATATCTTGCTGATAGTAACTATCAACTATTGACTTATGTATTTTTTAATTATAAATAACATCTGGCCCAGCCATAGGATAATTAACTGCGGCCTTGATTTGTTTTAAATGTATACTATATTTTACTAATGATTGGATAGCTAAAGGGATGATGTGCATGGAAAGAGTCTGTATTAACTTTAATTTTCACATTTTTTTTAATCATCAGTATCAGTGTGAAAAATAATTTTGGTTTAAGGCAAATTTTAGTACTGTGGGCATTATTATGTGTAACATTGCATTCACTGAGGTCACATGCCGATCAAAATGCACTGTGGTAAAAAGCAAGCAATAACTCAGTATTAACAATTGTTATAGCAGGGTAATATTAGACTATTAATAACTAGTTTTGCCTCATAGGCATGTTTGCATGTTACCCATACCCATAGTTTTTGGCCCCTTCTTTCACATTTTAGTCTAATATGTTTCAGCAATAACAATTGTTGATACAAGCTATTACTTGGTCTATACCTTGGTATTTCTTGTGTTATTTGAGTATTGCAGCGTTTAGACATTACACCAGTATTATCATGTTAATACTGAGCTGTTATTAAGTCCTGTCATAATAGTGAACAAAATTATAAATATCAATGTGGGGTTTTCAGATTGGTTCAGAGTGATTTCCCTTTCCACACAGCAAAAATGAACAGAAATGTTGGGTGTAAGGGAAGATAAGGTGCTGCGAAAGTCACCTGTACAAATCAGTCAAACTTTTTAGGTGTTTGGTTTATTTTATTATTATTATGGGGTTTATTTTTTTCTGTAGCCCACAAACCAATTATTAAAACCATTATTTTTTTTCTCCACACTTTGTATTATTTAATAATCTTTAAATGAATACAGCTGAAGACTTTTTTTCTATCAGTGTACACTAAATAAAGCTTAATTGAAATGAATCCCTTTGTCTTTGTACCAAGTACAAACAGTTTTCATTCATTGTCTTTCGGTTATGTAATTCAGAGTTGCGGGGGGGGGGGGGGGTGATGATGTCATAATTCCTCTTTTGGCACAGGCCTGCCTTCGCCAGCTGCTCCCGGGCATAGGAATGTGCAGAATCCAGCTGGTCCTGCAGCTTCCTTGCGTAGTCCCGGCCTGGTGGCGCGTCTGGGGGCTTCCCAAAAGCCAGCTCGGCAGGAGTTCTCAGCTCTCTCCCTAACATGAGCAGGGCAGGCGTACATTGGGTGGAATCTTGCACTGCCGACCTGTAGGCCATGAGGGTAAGGGGAAGATGGTGGTCCCAGTCCTGTTGGTGATCTGAGGTAAGGATGGCTAACTGCTGGGCCAGCGCCCTGTTAAACCTTTGCACCAGTCCATCGCTTTGGGGGTGAAGTGGGGTGGTGTGGGTCTTCTTAATCCCAAGGCGTTCTCACATGGCAGCAAATACCTTGGACTCAAAGTTACGCCCCTGGTCACTGTGGAGGGTCTCTGCTGTTCCAAAGCGGCTGAACATCCCCTCCACTAACACATCAGTGACAGTCTCAGCCTGCTGATCTGGGATGGCATATGCTTCCGGCCACTTGGTAAAATAGTCCATGGCCACAAGGACATAGCGGTTTCCTCTGTCTGTAAGTGGAAATGGGCCCATGACGTCCACAGCTACTCATTCCATTGGAGCTCCTGCTGGTTGCTGCTGAAGCTGAGCCCGGGACTGGTCCTGTGGCCCTTTGTGCGAGGAACATGCATCACAGCTGCGGCAAAAGTCTTCCACATCCCTCCGCTGCTGACCCCAGTAGTAGCCCTGGCGCAGGCGGCGTAGGGTCTTGGAGACCCCAAAGTGGCCGGAGCCAGTGCTCCCATGGCAGGCTTCCAGCACTCCCATGGCCGGCTTCCAGCACAGCTGACCTCAGCGACCTTGGCACCACAACCTGCCACCTCTCCTCCCCTGTGGCGGGATGCTTCCAGGCACGCTCCAACACCCCCTCCTTCAGCCTGAGAGCATTAAAACTTGGCCCACAGCCCTCTGGTACAGATGGAAAACCCAGTGACCTCATCCCAAAGGGGTTGCTCCTCCCTCTCCAGCCACTGCAGGACTGGCATCAGGTCAGTGTCTTGTTCCTGCCGTGCCCTCCACTCCGCTGCATCCACCACCAGAAGAGCCCTGCAGGCGAGCTGTGTTGCTCCGTCAATTGTTGTGAGTTCCCGCTCTGTCTCCTCTCGCTTCTCACAGTAACGGCAGCCAGCTGCAGCACATGGGCGGCGAGAGAGGGCGTCTGCGTTAGAATGGTGCGTCCCTGCTCTGTGCTCCACAGTGAAATTGAAGGCCTGGAGCTCCTCCAGCCAGCGAGCCACCTGTCCCTCTGGCTCCCTGAAAGACATCAGCCACTGGAGGGCGGCATGATCAGTTCTGATAACGAATGATGTGCCACACAGGTAGTACTTAAAGTGTCTTACCCCTGCCACCACGGCCAGCAGCTCTCGTCGAGTGACACAGTAGCGCCGCTCACTCCTGTTCAGGACCCGGCTGAAGTACACCACCACCTTCTCACCGTCCGGCCCGACCTGCGACAACACAGCTCCCAGCCCCACATTACTTGCGTCAGTGTCCAGGACAAAAGGCAGGGTGGGGTCAGGGGGGGCAAGGACAGGGGACTCTGTCAGCGATCTGCGGAGGGTGTTGAATGCCTGCTGACAGTCATGGGTCCAGATGAAGTCACGGTCCTTCTGCAGCAGGCGGAAGAGTGGTGCAGCTATAGAGGAAAAGCCCTTCACAAACCTCCTGTAATAAGACGCCAGTCCTAGGAAGCTTTTGAGCGGTTTCTGGTCCGCTGGTGTGGGCCACTCAGTAATGGTGTGAATTTTTTCCTCCAAAGTGCTGATGCCCTCATGACCCAGCTTGTGGCCCAGAAACTCCACCTCCCTCCTCATGAAGTGGCACTTGTCAGGGTGCAGCTTCAGTCCTGCAGCTGCCACCCTCCCCAACACTTGTCTCAGGGCATCCAGAGCAGCATCAAAGGAGCTCCCGTGTACTAGAAGGTCATCCAGGTAGACCAGGCACCGTTGCCGTGGGACACCAGCCAGCACACTGTCCATAAGCCTCTCGAAGGTAGCAGGAGCGTTGCAAAGACCAAAGCTCAGGACTTTGAACTGCCATAGTCCCCTGTTGGTGCACAAGGCTGTCTTCGGTCTGGACTCAGGGGACAGTGGCACCTGCCAGTAGCCACTCCGCAGGTCCAGGGTGGAGAACCAGGAGGATCCGGCTACTAAATCGAGAGACTCGTCAATCCTGGGAAGGGGGTAAGAGTCCTTTTTTGTCACTTTGTTGAGTGGTCTGTAGTCCACACAGAAACGCATCCTTGGGCTGTTTTTCTTAGGCACCATCACCACAGCGGAGGCCCACGGGCTATCAGACGGCTCTATGATGCCCGCCTTCATCATTTCACACAACTCTCTGTCAGCAGCCTCCTGATGAGCCAGGGGTAGGCGGCGGGGCGCACTTTAATAGGCTGGGCATCCCCGGTCTCAATGACGTGCTCTACCAAGTGTGTCAAGCCAACATCACTTTCTTTCAGGGCAAAAATGTCTCTAAACTCTTTTAGTACCTGCCATAGACTCTCTTGCTGCTGTGGAGTCAGCCCCTCACAGTTCTTTGACCAGATGCTCCTCACTGCTGAGAGCCTCTCCTCCTCCCCCGCTTGCTGCTCTGCTGGTGGGTATGCGGGGGTCTCCGAGGTGGAGGTGGACGCTGCGGCAGATGCCGGGCAGACCGGGGGAGGAATAAGCTGCACCTTCTTCCCATCAGGGAGTATTAGGTATTATTTGCCCAAGTCCAGTACCCCACCAACGGCTCGCAAAAAATCCAGCCCAAGGATGCAGGCGTCCTGCACGTCAGCCACCCAGGCAGCATAAGGCACACCGAGGTCTCCCACCTTAAACTGGAACACTCCCCGCCCTCTAATTGGGGCCAGGTCACCGGTCACAGTCTTGAGTCGCACATTAGTTGGTTGCACAGCAGCTCCGGTTGGGACGACATCGGGTCGGACCAGCGTTGCATTGGACCCCGTGTCCAGAAGGGCCATACAGGACACCCCCGCAATCATCACTGGAACATGGCAAAAGTCGCCAACCTGGGTCCAGCCCACAGCGATGACCGCACCGGGTGGAAATGGCGGTGGTGTGGGGATGTCGTTCTCCCTGGCCCGTGTACTCCCACCTACACGGGCCCGTGGGCGTTTCCCTGAACCGCTGCAAGCTTGGGGCACTGCCTGATGAGGTGTCCAACTTGTCCACATCCCCAGCAGCTCTGTGGTCGGCGGCATGGGCCAGCCCGAGGGGAAGGTGACTGCAGAGCAGCCGTCTGAACCAAACTGCACAGGCCCACTGGCATCTCCATCTGCTCCACAGGTGCTGACATAGCCCTCACCACATATGTGTCATCAGCGCCCCCAGAGGATCCTGCAAGCATCTCCTTCTCCAACGCTAGCTCCAGGGCTGCACTGAGTGTGGCCGGTCGAGCAAGCTGATTTTGCATACGGAGCTCTTTAGGGCTCAGGGCCTGCAGGAACTGGTCCCGAGTTAACTCCACCTGCACTGATGGTGGCATGCTGTCATACGCCCTCCAGCAAAGACACTCGACTTCATGGGCCAAAATGCGAAGGGGCTCTCCTGGCAATCTGCGTCTGTTGTGGAACTCCGACCTCAGCAGCACCGGCTGGTTATACTGCCCGAAACGTCTCTGAAGTGCCCCAACCAGAGCATTATAATCTCCCCTTTACTCCTCGGTCAGCAGCAGCAGACATGCAGCTGCATCCTCACACAGGCACAAAGCCAATTGGAGAGCTTTATGTTCCTCAGACCAGCCAGTTGCAACAGCTAACAGCTCAAACTATCCAATAAACACTTCCCATGGCGTCTTGCCGTTGAACTTAGGCGTTTTTATGTTCGCCGCAGCTTGCTGGGCGCCGCCATGTTTGTTTACATCACGTGACGACGCGCCAAGCGAGGTCAACTCCCTCCCACCGGAATCGCGGCCACGGTGTGAAAAGTTCCCGAGCCTAGTCAAACCTGGAGAAAATCCAGCCTCAGCAGACAGCCGCAGCGCCGTTTCCCTCACTCTATGGGCAGGCGAGGGCGGACGAACCTCCCTCTCCTCCGTCTCCTTCTTAATCTTGTCTGGCAACATCCTGGGGTCTCATGACGGTCAGCGTCGCCAGCAACAGGGTGTCGGGAGTTTTAGTCGTTTTCTTTTCACTTCTGACACCAGTGTAACGTTCTCAAGAACCAAGAACCATCTCAGTTTGTCCGTTTATTCCGTAACACAGGCAAACGGGCCGTTAACTCAGGAGAGTGCCCTCGTACAATACCTCACTTCAGCCCCGTACAGTCACACAACAACAAAGACCCCCCTCCCCTTCCTGCACACATTAACTCCCTTTTTCCTGCAGCACAACCAAACATGTATCTTAAAGAAATAACAACAGCGTGCAGAGATAACCAACCTGTCACTGTAAAATAACATTTAACCATTGTTACAATATAAACACATTAGCACACTGAAGCTGGAGGATGAATGCAAGTTTTTCTTTTTTTCTTTTTTTTCCATTCAATAAAAGTTAACGTGAGGGTTCGCGATGGTTAGTAACAAACAGTGATGGGAATAACGGCGTTACTATTTTCAGTAACGAGTAATCTAACTAATTACTATTCCTATCGTTACAACGCCGTTACAGTTACTAACAAGAAAATGCGGTCCGTTACTATTTTTCAACAAACAGACGGTTGAAGCTGTGTTCAGCTTACCGCATCTTATATCAGTTGCACGGAAGTAGCTGACTACGTAAGTAATCTGGACGCTACAGCTTTAAGCAGCTGTGCGCACTCCCGCGGACGGTAATCACGATCACTGTCTAGCACAACACCTGGAGCTTCCCTCCAGGTGTCCAGCACTCATGCAAAACAATCGCATGAGTGCTGCTGTTTGACTGAGGAAGAATAAAGTAGTCATGGTAAGCCAATCACATGACCACTTAAAGACAAGGTGATATATACCAGTTTTATAAATTGTGTTGATAGGCCACGTAAAACCAGAGTCATGATAAACGATATATACGCGGCGTTTTTTCCTCAATAGTTTCATCACGTTTACTGTCTAAGGACAGCGCTAGTGAGCACTCTCTGCTTATGACCAAAAAACCCCCCCAAAAAACAGGGGAAGTTTTAGGAGTGACGGCGAGAGAGAGAGAGAGAGAGAGAGAGAGAAAGACAGCAGAAAAAGAGGGAGAGCGAGTTTTGAGATATGAGAGATTTGTGACGTTTACTGTGTTTGGGGTGTGTAGTTAATGTGTTGTCTTTTATAGTTAGTGTGTAGTGTTGTGGATAGTTTTGTGTTGTGTGTCAGAACAATGAGGTGACTGCTGTCTCCAGGTAAAAAAAGGAGTGATACACCTGCTGCTGTCAGACCTGCAGGTATCAGGCTGTGATGTTCTTTATAATGGACAGAAATTATTTTTTTGGAGTGGCACAAATAATTTGTGTGGCATCTTATTGAATGCAGAACAGCTGATTGTTCTGTAAGTAGTTTGAAATGGTTATTTAAAAAAATCAAGGTAAAAGGTAAATGGATGCAAATAACTTTGTTGTTTGCAAAACTTGTGCATAGGATTGTAAAATTGACAATTTATATTTGCATTTAAAGTTATGAAATATGATTCATTAAACATGTTTGTGGTTGTTATGGTAAAAAATATAACTTTTTCTACTCTGATTTTATGTTTTTTGTCTGATTTTAGATCAATTGTGTTAATACAGTATGACAAAATGAAAACATGACTGTAAATTCAGACACGTGAGGTTGTGCTGAAAAGGATGATACAAAACAAGGCAAAGTAAATCGTTTTTAAAGGTGTGGAGGGAAAATCAAAAGTAGTTAAAAATGGCCAATTATACCCTGGACCCCACAGGGTTAAACGTTTTTTCTTTTAAAGTAACGCAATAATTACTTTTCAAGTAATTAATTACTTTTAGAATCTTGTAACTCAGTTACTAACTCAGTTACTTTTTTGAAGAAGTAACTAGTAACTATAAATAATTACTTTTTCAAAGTAACTTGCCCAACACTGGTAACAAATGCAATTGCATGGCGAGATCCTGTAAACAGACCAAACTTCAGTTAGAACTACTGAGATAATCCATCCACAATATGAGGTTAGTCATTAACATACTGGTAAATGGTAAATGGCCTGTATTTGTATAGCGCTTTACTAGTCCCTAAGGACCCCAAAGCGCTTTACACATCCAGTCATCCACCCATTCACACACACATTCACACACTGGTGATGGCAAGCTATGTTGTAGCCACAGCCACCCTGGGGTGCACTGACAGAGGAGGATCTAAGATGGTCAGAAGCACCCTTTTTGCAGGCTCTGTTAATAATAAGACTATTTTGTCCCTAGTTAGTACATTTATATGCAGCAACCTACAAATTCAATTAGGATTCAGTTGAACTTCTAAAAACATTTGACAAGCGCATCGAGGCTAATACTACAGCCACAAGAGAAAACAAACAAGAAATTACTCTGCTTAAGGAAACAATTGAAAAGCTCCAAAAAGAAAACAGTGCGCTCAATACAAAAGGAGATGGAACCTGAGACTGACTGGACTACCAGAGAAGGATGGAGAAAACACAAGAGAAATCGTCATCGGGAGAACAAGAGCTGTGCCTCGATCAGTGGACAGACTGCGAGACACAGTGGATACAGTCCACCGCCTGGGTAAACGATAGCCGTAATGCTCCGACAATCCATCAAGCGGTGCGGGTTCGTAGCTTAGCAAAGTCATACTAAAACATTTGACAGATTTTCGAGTGCCGTGTACCACATAAAATCGTTTCGAGGTCAGTAAACACAACCAGAATTCATACATAAGGCACACGGGATTACAAGGGGCACTGTCGATTTTCAGAAAAATCAAAGGATTGATTTTAAGTGTGCCGTATTTTCCAAAAAACACGGTAATAACGACGGGCCGCTAGCATGCTCTACCAAAAATAGTGCTTTGTTGTGTATCTGACGGACGAAAGCTAAACCAGTTCCACACCACTGAAGTCGCAGCATTTTTGCAAACCAATTCCGATTCATCCGTTTCATTCAACGATCTGCTTTCGCCCTTCTCATTCTCCATCGCCAGCATGCTTTTCCGCCATGTGCATATGAAAACAAAGGCACTGCGCATGCGCGTTTTACCCATATTCTATCACGATATTTTCATTTTCTTATCGTTGGCCAACATTATACTGGTATTACTGTGAACAGTATGATATGGCCCAGCCCTACTATAATACTGATAAAGTCATAGTTGGAGGAGACTTTAATTTGGTCCCTGACATCTATATGGATCACCTTCCTCCAAGAAGAAATAGCCACTATTATGAGGAGGTTATAGCTAAAGGAAATCTGATTGATTTTTGAAGAATGAGAAATCCCAGTGCCAAACAATTCACATGGTACAATTCGGCTAATAATGGTCAATGTTCAAGGTTAGACTTTTGGTTAATCTCTACTAACCTGATAAATGAGGTCCTTAAATGTGAAATATCAGCATCACCCCTGACTGACCACTGTGCTATTTCAATTTCTTTTCAACCAGGTGGGGTTAAGCATATCCCTAACTATTTATGGAAGTTTAACAGTAGCCTTCTAGACAATGAGGAATTTTGCAATGAAACAAAAAACTTGTTAAACGAAATTAATCTATTAGAAATGTCACCCTTGAGTAAATGGGAATGGTTTAAATTTAAAATAAAAGAAGTAGCCATAAAAATAAGTAAAGCCATCTCAAAAGTAAAAAAAAAAAAAAAGATACAGCATGTTATTATTAATGATATGATTAGATTATGTCAAAAAGCAGACTCATCTGTAGAAGAACAAGTCAAACTAAATAATCTTCAAAATCAATTGGGTAGTTTATATTTGGAGAAAGCAAAAGGAGCATTTATACGCTCAGGATCTCATTGGCTTGAGGAAGGTTAAAAAAATACTTCTTATTTCTTTGGACTAGTAAAACAAAGACAAACAAAAAAGAAAATCAATTAGCTACTTGTTAATAATCTTAGCATTGATAGCCAAGAACAAATAAATGAGGAAATAGATTCATATAATTTCTTATAGAAATGTTCTAACTTTTCAATCGATGATTGTCAAACATTTTTTGAAATAATTAGGCCATGTAGTACAATAATTGACGAGTCTTTTAGGCAACACATGGAAGATAAACTTAGAATTGAAGAGCTAGATAAAGCAATTGGGCGTATGTCAAAAGGAAAGTCACCTGGACTGGATGGATTAACAGTGGAATTCTATATTCATTTTTGGAATGATATCAGGATACTGCTTTAATAATGCCTTTGGAATGTATTTCATCTGGTCATCTGTCCTCTACCATGAAAAGGGGTGTTATCATATTAATTCCAAAGCCCAATAAGGACAAACTATTGCTGGATAATTGGAGACCAATTACTTTATTATGCAATGACTACTAGTTGCTAGCTTATATTTACTAATAGATTGGATCTGGGGCTTTCCAAAATAGTGGATGAGTGCCAGTCGGCCTTTGTGAAGGGTAGAAACATACATAACCACACTAGACTGATTCTTGACCTGCTAGACTACAGAGAATTTATCACAACAGACAGTTATGTGTTGTTTCTGGACTTCTTCAAGGCCTTTGACACGATCGAACATTCCTTTTTGTTAAAAGTGTTGGAATTTTTGGTTGAAATGCTTTACACTGACATCAGTAGCATGGTCTCCTTGAATCCAGGAATGACTCATCATTACGTACACGCTTCGACGCAAAGAGTTCAGTCGGAGCTGCAGGTGGGGAGAGTCAGTAGAGATTTACTCACCGTGTGAATTTCGTTCTTTCTTATGCTGTTAGTGATGGGCCTAAACCACACCATCACTTCACCACACGGCATACAGCATTTTACTGCACTTTAAATCCCCTCACTCACATTATGGATGTGTAACTTGGATTCTTGTTCAATAAATGAGTGAACGACAGATACCTAAGTGGCAGTGGATTTTGTGGATAAGCCATCTGTTCTTATCGGACAACCCTGTTGAGATTGCAGATGCATAGAGTTAGCACCTTATCATCTTCATCATTCATAGTTCAGGAGGTCACGTCTCTCTCTCTTAAAGTGACATCCTCCATTACAGAGAGACCTGTGTATATCTGTTTAACAACTGTGGAGAGTAGAATTCCTGATATCAGTCAGCATTTAATTTTCATAATCATGGCTGTTTAAAAGTAAATGTGTGTCTATTTTATATTATTGTTTTTTTGTTTTTAAAAAAAAATGTATTTATTTTATCCTGAGAATTTGTTTAAAAGGGCCGGATTACAAAGCAGTATGGATTACTCATGAGTTATGGTTTACAAAATTCAGTGTGCAGTGCTTATGCAGCTGCCAAAAACAAAACTAGTGATAGTACCAGCATGCGTTTTTCTCTGTTTTCCTGCAGGTTACCATGATGCAGCACCTCAATGGAACCAGGACTGGAAAACTACCCAATCATCTCATCTTTGCAGCTCTTCATTTTTAAAAAGCACAACTAAATTCAAAGTTCATACTCGATAATAGCTTACTATATAAAGCTGTCTTTTTTTTAACAACAAGTTTACATGTTACCTCTCAGCGCACCTGTGGATAGAAAAAAAAATGTAGAGAACTCAGGACAGGGAAGGATCAGCTTTATTTAAGTTTTGAGGGATATTTGATAGTTTGTGATGATGATTTTCTCTTTGTGATTACATGAGCTTCCCCCAGATTCAGATCTCAGCACCAACCAGTGACAGACAAAAATCATCCTATATGTGAACTCTTGGATGAATACACTTAATTGTTGTAATGATAGAGTAAATTTTGTGGTAACTCCAAAATTAACAGATGAAAAGGGCAAAACTATATTATATGCTGTCAGTGAAAGTTGTAGCTGTTTTACTGAAAATATTAAAGACAAAACATCAAAACTAAATATATTAATGTAACTGCTATCACTATATATATTCTTATCTTTACCCAGTTTCATCGTACTCTTTTCATTCTGAAGCATCAATAATAAATGAGTTTGGTGTTTAAGAAAACTCTGGCATGCTTAGACCTGTAGGGCTTTTGAATGGAAACACCGAATGCAAACACTGAATAAAGTGGGGGGTGGGGACTTTTACAGAAAGGGAAACAAACATACACAGACAAAAACATCTTCCACTATTTAGCAATTTGAGATTGACAGTATCAGATAAAAAAAACAAACATTTGTGCTGCTTTTCATCTTTCTGCAAAATCTGTAAAATATAATTATTTCTATAGTTAAATAAATATGACTAAATTTTTGGTAATTTAGTAGATATTTTTAAGATAAACGTCCACACTGATTGACACACATTCATGTTCCTCAGTCCACTGTTTTAAAATGGAGATTCTACTCTTGGATTTCCATCGATGATGGCACTTTTTCTTTTTCAGCACTCATGCATGTGCCTAACTAATAGTGAAAATAATCAGAGTTGATTGAACAAACTGTGATTGGCCTCTCTGAAAACTCAGTTAATTTTTAAAGTCAAAGTCTGTTTAACATAAATTTAGTAATTTAATACATATTTTTAATGTAGACTTTTTCATTTATACATATGCATATATATACACACACACACACACACACATATGTGTGTGTATATATATATATATACACATACATACATACATACATACATACATACACACACACAAAAGCAGAATATTAGTCAATATTGGAAACAAAATCACAGGAAGTCATCTCCCACAAATACCATTAATGGTATTAATTCTGTCTGAGTAAGTGGAAAGGGTCACAGTAGTGTCAATGTTCAGTGTTGCTGTGACCTGACCTTTCTAGCTGTTTCCATCTTGTTTAAGCCCAGACACATCCAGAAGACTATGGACTGTAGATTGTCCTTCTAGCCCCTGGTGGTATGAGTGGGGGAGGGAAGTTAATAGTTTTATTGGTAGTCCTGGGGCTTTCTGTCACAGTTGATCATTATAAAAAAGAAGTGCCAGTTTTGGAATCAATATCCCCATTTTATCCAGTGAAACATAATACTATATACCAAGATATGTGTTGAAATCTAGGCTAAGAAATACATAACACCATATTTAAGGCTAGAAATGCCTAAGAACAGAGTATCTATCTATCTATCTATCTATCTATCTATCTATCTATCTATCTATCTATCTATCTATCTATCTATCTATCTATCTATCTATCTATCTATCTATCTATCACATATTTATCACATATTTATCATGTTTTTATTTGTGCAGACCTGATGCTTGAGATGAGTAGGATACAACAGCTTTATCCCCTTAGGTGGATCATGTGGCTGCTTTCTCTGCATAAAAAAGGAAAAAGCCAACACACCCTTTGGTACCAGCATAATGAATGGGGAGTGGTGCTAGAGGGTGTGGCTACAGCAGTTTGCCTGTCTCTGATTTGCTGACATATGCTCTAATTGGATCAAGTAGGAACTTGCTTAGGTTGATGCTTTGTACAGGGATTGGGAGCAGCCTGCATTGCACACTACCAGACAGGAAGAGAGGCAGTGAGGGAGGAGGCCAGAGTCTGCACAGCTCACCACTTGAAAATAAAGGATTGAGAGAGGAGGGGTGAGAGAAGAAAAGGGGAGTATCCAGTTCTGCCCTTCTGTGCTGCTGCAGCCCCCCTCCCACTCTGTATAATTTCCTTTTTTCCTCTTTCCCCTTACTCATCTGTTTCAGTGGCTGCACTGAGAGGAAGGACACCTGCCGCTCCCTGATGATTCAGCTTTTCAGCTGTTTGGAGCTCCCAAGACTAGACAGCATGTCCCTCCTGCCACTGCAGTGCTTGGCTGGCCTGTCCTCTGCACTACATTTGCCTCAGCTACAGCTGTCCCATCACGTCGATACTACCTTTTCTTCCCAAGTATTCAGGTGAGTGAGTACAACTGTTTCACTGCTGCTCACTAGTAGACCGCACATTTAAAAAAATCTTTTCTCTATTTTCTTTTCTGCTGCAGGAAATTTGACAGTTGTTTTCCTTGTGAAAAAAAAGCATGAATAAGGAATTCCTTTTTCTAATGCATAGACTGTCTACGTACCCCCTGGATTGTTAGCAAGGTTCCACTATTTGAAGGGCATCACCTTTCTCTGAAACCCAGCTCTCACTCTGTGTCTACACAATGGAAAAGATACTAAAAGACATTGGTGGAAAAGTGTCATTGTGTGATGATCTGAGTTAATAGCTAAGGTGGTAAGAAACACTTCTTCAAGCAGTGTGAAAGGATGACCGAGGGAATGGAGGAAGTCTCTGCAGGGCCAGCTCCCCCTTTTGGATCAGTCTCCCCCACTGGCTCTACTGTTGATACTAGGCAAGTCCCAGAAGAGAAACCAGAGGAGACAGAGGCAGCTGGTGAGAGTGGGGAGGAGGCTATAGAGGGAACTGCAGAAGGAGGTGGTGCTGGTGACGATGGGGAGCATGTGGGGGCTTTCGGAATTGTGACCTTGCCAGAGGCCTGCTGTGTGTGCATAGAGATGGAACAGATTAACAATTGCCTGCACTCTGAGAAAATCTGCATCCTGCCCATACTGGCCTGTCTGCTTAGCTTAGCCCTCTGCACAGCTGGCCTCAAATGGGTCTTTGTGGATAAGATATTTGAGTATGAACCACCATCACATTTAGATCCCAAGCCTATTGGACAAGACCCAATTATTATACCAGTTGAACCCACGCTGGGAATAACAGTCTCGTTTCCTCATACAACTCCTTCAAATAACTCCCTAACCACCACCTTCACCCTTACCCCAGAGCATCCTGAAGTTTCAGTAAAAGATAAATCTACACAACAGCCGCATGTGTCTCAGTCTTCACGAGTGATTGAGCCTGCTGTCACACTGAAATATAATGCTGAACACTATACCACCCCAAAGCAGACTCCTCAACCAAAGTCAACACAGAAATCACACAGCCATCATCAAACTATCTGTAAGTACCAAATACCTTTTTATATAAAAATCTGTAAGTGGGTTTTGCTTTAAGTTACTTACATATTTTTATGAGCCTAAATTAGATATAGGTTGTAATGGCTAGGCATTACATGCTAACACCAAATTATGATTTTCATCATTGCAAAAGGTAAAACAGGTTGATAAGATAACATTCAAATAACTTTTTTCTCTTGTATCATTCGTTTTGTAGTGTTCTTTTTTCTGTACAAGGATGTTCTGTACCTGAAAACAGATATGTTGTGACTTGCACACGGTGCCATGAGTAAGCCCCTGAACTATTTCTACACAAAGTGTGTACAGCATGAACCTTTAGTTTAAATCTACTTTACCCATACACTAATTGTGCGATTTCTGTTAGTCATCCTCTTTTACCCACTTTAGAGTATAAGTGGTGCTTTATATTATAATGAAATGACTTAAGTAATTAAAGTTTATCAGTGTTTTTTTTTTTTTATGTTTTTCTTGTTGCAGAAAACATATGTGAGAAATGTAAAAGATCTCTGAAGTGTGTGTGGATGCACATTTCAAGTTATACTGAAAAATGCAAATCAATAAATGATGCATGACATAAACTGAAACCCCAGGCTGTGGCACAGGGAGACTTCCTGTTTTCTGCCTGTGCTACATTTCAAGGTCAGAGCCTTCTTGAAGCTAACTGATGTCCCCACCATCCCTGTGGCGCAGGGAAAAAAACATCAATCCATTTATACTCTCTTTCTGCCAGTGCCATTCAACTAGGTTGTTTTGTTTGTAGTCACATCAATCTGTGTTGTATTGTGGTGAGGTAGTGGTGGTAGGTCAGTGGTTGGTTTGTAGACAGTGCTTTACTTAAGAATGCTTGAATACCAGCAGTGATAGAAGGTTAATGTTTGAGACAATTACCTCTGTTAATTTTCTTTCTGAGTATCCCAAGTGAGATTCTGATGCTGAAATGTATAAATGTCTTGTTTTGGCCTGTAGAATGTTATCTGATTTCTGGCAAAGCTGGTGTCTCTCAGTGATAGCACTGCTGCTCCGCCCCTATCACTCATCTCAAAGTTGCAGCGCTGCTGTAAATTTAGGAAGAAAGTGCAGCTTTATTCCAAAGACTGTCTGTACTTTCTAAAGGTTTCACTTTGAAGTTTGACATTATGAGATGCATTGTAACTGTCTCACGCTGCCCTTTTTTATTTTAAAAATACCTCTTCTCCAGTATTTTAAAATTGATAACAGTTCATCCATCCATTTCTTACCCAGTTATCCAGGTGAGGATCATGAAGAGTCCAGACCCTTTCTTAGATGTCACAGGATGACCTGGGCATCTAGGACATGTTGCCAGTCTATTGCAGAGTAAAATAGAGACAAACAAACACTAATACACCTATGGCTAATTTAGAATCACTCACTCCCTTGCTGTAAGAGCTCTGTAACACTGAAATTTCTCATCCGTGGGATAATAAAGATTTATTCTATTCTATTCTATTCTATTCTAACCTAACCTAACCTAACCTAACCTAACCTAACCTAACCTAACCCGCATATCTTTGGATTGTGAGAGGAAGCCAGAGTACCCGGAGAGGCATAGGGAAAACATGTAGACTCCACACAGGAAGACATTGAGTTTGAACCCAGTATTTAATTGCTGTGTGGCAACAGTGCAACACACTACAGCAATATGTTGCAGTTCTAAAAATCTTAAGTATATGTATCTAACCAGATGCTTAATCTGTATGGTTTTACCTTGGCCTCCTCTAAGACTGTGAAGAATCTTCTGGAGTCTGGAGTCAGTTTTGACCAGGATATGGTTTTCAATGTCCATATTAAACAAATATGTAGGACTACTTTCTTACATTTGTGCAATACCTCTAAAGATAGAAACATCCTGTCTCAGATTGATGATAATCAAGATAATAATCAATAATCAAGAGAAAACCCCAATGAGAAAGTGCTTGGAAAAATGTAGGAAAAATGGAGGGAGAGGCAGCCATCTGCTGTGATAGAAAAAGAAGAGCGCAGAGAAGGATAGGCAAAAGACACATTGGAAAAGAGCCAGAGTTTAATGTTAACTAATGATTAAATGCAATGTATTGTATAACTACATAAAAAGCAAAAAGAGGTGAGTGAAGAAGAAACACATCATGCTCCCAGCAGCCGAGGCCTAGTAGAATCAAGATAATATCAAAGAGGATAAAAACCTATAGTAGGGGAGTTTATAACCTTTACTAAAAGTTGATGAGTTACATTTCTAAGATACTGATGTTGTGGAATTATATACCATGGCCATGACCTTTTAGGATGACTTATATTGTCAAACAACATTTTTGACAATTATCTTCACACATGATAGGTGCAATGGCTCCCAGCAAATGATTGCTTATTTTAATCCACCAATAGCTTTTACACACCATTGCTACAATTCATTTCATTAGAACAACTTAAAGCATGTTGCAATGAAATGCAATCCGTCCTTTCACAATGACTGTGGATAAAAGTCATGCTTCAGGACAGAATACTGAGTATTGAGCATTAATTTATTCAAAATTCTAGGAACTTATATTTATTAAAAATCTGTTTTGACAAATTGTCTACATAACTGTTATAACTGTTATACAACTGTTATAGCATGCCTATCCTTAAATGGAAACCAGATATTTTGGGAACTTTTGATATTTTAACGGTAAGCCACCACTAATAATTATGTGAATAACTGCATGTAAAATGTGTGCTAGTGGCATAACCAAGGCAGGGTGTAACCATGTAATATGTACTGTAAAGGTAGTATTTTTAACCCAAACTGTTAACTTCAAGTATCCCTCATCCACATTAATGTTCACACATGGTGGGAACAAAGAACTGGTTAGCTTGATTACATATTTGCAAATATTCCTAATATTAACTGAAATCTGAATGTTCCTGTACTGTAATGCACAAATCATAAAATCAAACAATTTCTCTAAGATGTATATTTTATTTTTATCCACTACTGTATAATATTTAAACAGTAAGAGAAGTTTTAATTTTAGGTCAAATAAGCTACTTATTATACTGCTGATAGATTTAGTCTTGGGAAACATAGCAAGACCTAGGTCCTTTTACATGGTACCCTGTGAAGAGGTTTCCCCATAGAAGGTATAAAATATTTGATGTCAGCTTAAACAAGTGTCAATCAGTGTTAAAATATGGCGATGGGTGTGCTTTTAGTTAATTACTTGCAATAAACTGGGGAAACTTCTACTGTTTGATTGAGATAAGTGTCATGCAATTGATTTAGTAAAGGACAAGTTCATTGCAGTGAAACAATGGATCGAATAACATATTTAGACACCTTTACCTTTTGTACTATTTTTGTTGTTGTTGTCATTTTGTCAATAAACTACAGAGACTGAGGAGCAGGATTTGCGTCAGCTATCCAGAACAAATGCAGAGGCCAACAGAGGCAAGCTGACTAAGTAGGAAGAACAGTCTGGGAGATTTTTGCCAGTTATACTAGCGTTTGCAAAATGGTTTAATTACTGCCAGCTTGAAGGCCTGTGGTATGTAGCCCATTAGTAGAAATAGGTTGATCACATTTAAGATTGAGGCATTATTTAATGTTTGTCAAAGTTGTACTTTTTTGAGCAGTTTTATAGAAATGGGTTTAAAAGACATGTTTGTGATTTGGAGGAATTAATTACTGAAGTTAACTTAGTACTGAGGTAGATGTACATAATGTTAAATCTAATATGGTTATGAGTAATTTTATCTCTAATGATTAAAATCTTATGAAAATGATGATGTGATTACTAGTTCAAGTTAAAGGAATGCATAGCTCAACAGAGTGCTGACTTTTTGTCAGACTGGGTACAGTGCTAAAGAGAAACATAATATTCTTCCGTGATGAATAGTAAGATATTCTAGTTTTACAGAGGTTTTTTTTAGAGCAACAATCTTCTAAGTTTGTAAAATACCATTTCCTCTCCATGCTATGGGTTACCTGCTTTGCCAAAAAGCAGGTAACTGCCAAAAAGCAGCTGCTTTGCCGCTTCCATCTTGTGATAGGAATGCTCTTTCTGCCTGAAAATTATTTGAAATATTGGTCAAACATTTCATGAGAGAAATGTTTGACCAATATTCGACAGATTATTGGCCAAGAAGTAATTTATTACAGTTTAAATTCCCGCAAGCATTTTTTATATGCACATGTTTAACAAAATATGATGATGAGAGTTTACACGTGTTTATCATTAGCCCACTTGCATGTATACTCTAGCTGTTCATTGGGTAGTAGGAAAGTGGGGAGAAGGAATATTTGTGCTAGGGCTTGATAAAAGCTAACCATGTGCCTAGTGCGAACACACCATTAAGCTTGATTAAGACTTTTGTGGGGAATCTATGTTCTAACTGAGGTTGTAACTGGAAACTCTTTTATCCCTACACCACAACCTTCCAGACTATGGTATGCGTTGACATGATGTGTAGCTATTTCTCGGAAGGTGCACATCAGGTTACCTGTAGGGTAGGGTTAAAATGGTATTCTGGTTATGACATAGATCTGGCGCAGAAGTATAATTCACGTTTAAGGCTGAGGATGCATGTGTTGTTTTCATGATATGCTAATTATAGGTGTCTCTTCCCAGCTACCATCAGCACTTCCACTACAGCAAAGACCTCAAGTCACGTAACCCGCTGCAGTGACAGTCAGAGGAACTACTGTGTTAATGGAGGAGAGTGCTTTACCCTTGAAATCATCCCGGGCAGTACAAAGTTTCTCTGCAGGTATGCCATGAACTGTAGGTTAAGCTCACTGAATACTGCTACTGCTGGCATCTGTAAAGCCAGAACAAAATAGTTTTTGTACTTTATCCTGCTTAACTAACTAAATCCAACCTATATTGTCTGAAAAGTAGACATGAATGAAAACATAAGAAATATAATGGTACTTTATCATACAACCCCAATTCTGAAAAAGCTGGGATGTCAGTAAAATTATTTATTCACAGTAGAACACAGAAAAAATCAATTCAATTTAATGAAATTCAGTTTTATTTATAAACCACCAAAATACAACACAGTTGGCCTAAGGCCCTTTTTATTGTAAATACTCTACAATAACAACAATCAGACAACCCCCAATGGATTTGTATAAATGGGAAGTAAAAACTCCCTTTAACAAGAAGAAACCTCTAGCAGAATTAGGCTCAGCAACGGTGAGCCAGTTGTTGGGAGTAGATGGGGTGAAGGGAAATGTTAAAACTGAGAAAAGTATGATTTTAAGAAAACTATTTACTCATTTTCAATTTGATGGTAGCAGCATGTCTTGGGACAGGGAAAACAAAAGTCTAGAAGTTTAACTGTCTACAGATCAGGGGTGACATGTTTAGCTGCATGTTCTCCTTAAACTGCTGGCTATCTGAGTTGTCTCCAAAAATTATGTGGGCTTCATAGATAATTGGGAAACTTCCTGGTCTTGTTAGGAGAGACGGCATCTATCCTACTTTGGATGGAGCAGATCTCATGTCTAGAAATCTGGCCAAATTTATCAAACCTCGAAAATAGAAACTAAAAACTTTTACAGTATTTCCTGAAAACCCTCTTTTGTTAGACAGTTTCTTAATAACATTTAAATTAATGAATTTAAAGTGCTGGATTACATAGCAGTGAGGAATACATTTCATTACAGTAAATGTCTTTCTGAAAGGGCCGTAACTAAGATTAAGGATGTAAGTCTTTCATTGTTTGTCAGTCCCATGTAGCAACTACCTAAACTCTGATCCCACAGAGGAGTATGGTTTAGGTAGCGGCGTAGTGTTACATCTTTACTGCATCTTTACTGCACATGACTCTGGATACTGTGGGTTAAACCACTTCTTAAAAAGCCATCACTTGACACGGCTGTCTTAGCTAATTACAGGCTAACCTTCTCCAACCCTTCCTTTTATCTTAACCCTAACCCCCCTATCCCTAACCCCGCATTCAGTACTGTTGACCATAATAGTTTATTAATACTTTGTTTTATTTTTAGAGATTTGAGAATACCATATGTATTTTAGGTACTAACTTGCAATGGTGTGAATTATATCTATCTAATAGAGTCCAATTTGTTCATGTAAATAGAGTTCCATAGGTTTCTGTGCTAGGACTGCATCACTTAGGCAGGTGATGACCAGCTTTATCTATCCATGAAGCCAGATGATACAAACCAATTCGTTAAACAGCAGGAAAGTGTTAAAGACATAAATACCTAGATGACCTTTAATAACCTGGTTCTAAATCAGATAAAAACTGAGGTTATTGTACTCTGCCCTACATATACGTGGCATCTAACCAGAAGCTTATTCTGAATGGCATTACCTTGGATGCCAGGAATCTTTTATCAGTTTGTTCTAAAAATTCCCTTAAAAGCTTTCAGTTGATCCAAAATGATGCAACAAGAATAAAGACGGAATAGAAAAAAGGGAGCCTATTTTTCAAAACTAAACATGACGTACACCAGACAGGAGTATATCAAAGTAAAACAGGAAGTATGGGATAAACACACTCATTAGGATGCAGACTGACAAAACCTAGGGAAAAGTGCGAGGATAGAGAGCGAGGGAGTAATGGAACGAGAAGGCGAGAGAGTGAGGGACGAGAAATCAAGGGACAAGAGAGGGCAAGAGAGTGAGGGACGAGAATGGGCAAGAAAGCGATGGACGAGTGAGTGTGGGACAGGAATCGGCAGGAATACCAGTGGGGTGAAACACCAGCTACTGGTAACAGAGCAGTCGCTCAAGACTATTCGAGTAGACTGACCAACCTGTGTACCGCTGGTTGACTACAAGAAAGCCTATGACTCAATGCCTATGCATGGATCCTGGAATGCCTAGAACTATACAGGATCATCAGGACCCTAAGAGCATTCATCAGGAATTTAATGGGGATGTGGTGAACAGCATTAGAGGACAATTTCAAGCCAATCACACAAGTCACCATCAAGTGCGGGATCTACTAAGGAGATGCCCTGTCCTCACTGCTGTTCTGCATAGCCCCGAACCCCCTCAGTGACATCATTGACAAAACTTGCTATGGGTACCGACTACGTAATAGAACAATTGTCAGCCACCTCCTCTACATGGATCATATCAAGCTGTATGCCAGGAGTGAATGAGGCATTGATTCATCGATCAATACCACCAGGAGCTATAGCAACAACATCAGAATGTCGTTCGGACTGGAGAAGTTTAGCCAGATGGTAACAAAGAGAGGAAAAGTAGTCAGAACTGAAGGGAACATTGCAGACAATGTAGACAAGGAGAAGAACCATCATGGATAGACAGGGCCCTGCAGGGAATGTACCACCAGCAGATGGTAGAACTGGCTAACATCCAGAAATCCTACCAGTGGCTGGGCAAAGCTGGACTGAAAAACAGCACAGATGCACTAATCATGGCAGAACAGAAACAAGCTCTGAAACAATCAGGCACATAACAACAGGGTTCAAGATGCTAGCCAGCGAGACATGCATAGAACACCATAACCAAGTGGCTGGCATAGTATGCCATGTATCTGTGCTAAGTTATGGCCTGGAAGTCTTGAGGTCAAAATGTGACACGCCATTTGAGAATGATCAAGCTGAGATAAGATGCTGTGGGGCTTCCAGATACAGACAAACAAACTGGTGATGTCTAACCAATCGGCAGTGGTTAGCCGGGGCAGTCTTTATCCTTCAAGCTCAGGTCCTCTACCAGAGGCCTGGGGTTCTGCACAGTATCTTTTCTGTTCCTAGGACTGTGCTCTTCTGGACAGAGATCCCGGATGTTGTTCCTGGGATCTGCTGGAGTCACTCACTCCTGTTACTTCTCCAGTTTCTCGTGTTTCTTTTTCCTGATGTTGTTCTCATTTGATATTGCTACGTCTATCACTACAGCCATCTTCTTCTGCTCGTTTACCACCACTATGTCCGGTTGGTTAGCCATCACCATTTTGTCCGTCTGTATCTGGAAGTCCCACAGGATCTTAGCTCGGTCATTCTTGAGCACCCTAGAGGGTGTCTCCCATTTTGACCTCAGGACTTCCAGGCCATACTTGGCACAGATGTTTCTATATACTATGCTGGCCACTTGGTTATGGAATTCCATGTATGCTCTGCTTGCTAGCATCTTCTACCCTGCTGCTACCCTGTGCTGGATTGTCTCAGGGGCATCTTTACACAGCCTGCACCTGGGGTCTTGCCTTGTGACAGAGCCTCTATGGATCTTGTGTTCAGAGCTTGTTCCTGTGCTGCTTCGGTGCTGTCTTTCAGTCCAGATTCGTCTAGCCATTGGTAGGACTTCTGGATGTCAGCCACTTCCTCTATCTGCTGGTGGTACATACCGTGCAGGAGCCTATCCTTCCGTGATAGTCTGGGATGAGGGGAATGATTTGCCCATTACTTGAAAAAGGTCACTAAGGTAGCTGAACAAGTCCTTGGTGGCTGGGTCACTGGGGTGGATGAGGATCGCCCTAAGTTCCTAAAGACCATGGGTGTTGTAGGGCTTTCTTGGGATGCCTCCCATCCAGGTCAGGAACTCCCACTATGTTTATTATGTTGTAACTGGAACATTATAACTAGATTTATTTATTTATTTATTTATTTATTTATATATGATAAAGTTGTATCTTGGAACATGGTATGTTTTGTGACTGTGTCATTAAGTGTTTGTGTCCTGTGGATAACAGTAGGTGCTGTTTTTGTCTTTTCCTTTCTATCCATTAACTAGGTGCTTGGCTGGATTCACTGGGCACCGATGTGAACAAGCAGTTCTTAAGAATGTCTCAGACCCAAAACGTATGTGAATACAACTGTATTTAGTCCCACATGTCATTGCTGGTGTTTCACTCTTAGCATATTTTCTCCACGAAATAGTGGAGAAATCCATGTTGCCTTCTATGCACAGATATAAACTTGGTGAGCATGCTTAACTTATTTCTCCAAGTTCAAGTAGACTCTATGTGGAACATGGTCTAAAGGCTTAAGCATACTCTCTTCTGCAGTGAATTTGCATGTAATTCACATCTCACCACACCTCATCCATCCTGTTTAGACCAGTGATCTCAACTTCAGTATGAAGTGGTGTTTCTTGTTCTTTGCATTCAGCCACATTGCCACATCATCAGAAAACAAAACATTGATTATGTTCTTGTAAAATTTGGGTGCTGTAGTGCAAAGCAAGTTCAGATTCTCCATTCTCTAAATCTTTTTTTTATGCTAATATCATCTATCAGTTTAGATACAAGCTTTTACAAGTTTTAATATTAAAATAAAGACATTAAACACATAATACATCTAAATATACTTGTGTAGCTGTGGAAATCAAAGCATCAGTGTATGAGTGTGTGTGATAGGAAAATCAATAGACAGTATATAGGCCTATATTATTAAAACAGCTAAATTATGTGCGTGTATTTTAATTGCTTTTAGTAGTCAGCATTATATAAAACGTATAAATAAACTATTTATTCAAAGCCAGAAAGGAAAGCTGAAAATGAGTGGCCAGTTATTAAACTTAATAATCTCTATTATTACGATACAGGGAGATCTGACTATAGTCAAAATTGTGAATTTAGTTAAATGAATGCGTAAATTAAGACATACCCATGATGTACAAGTCTAATTCAAGCCCTATTCTTTTATTTGCAACTCAGAAAGTGTTAAATGGTGTCAGCACATTAAAGAACTATAAAAAGGAAAATATAAATATATTTATACAATATAAAAGGAAAATCCAAACTGGTAATTGGGTTTAGATGTAAAAATGATATGAACAATAATAACAATATTAGATGCAATAGTTTAGGATTATACCACTATATTACAGCTTATTGAAAAGCTTTAAAATTGTCTGAAAATGCATAAGAGCAGATGAAAGTTGCCCCTAATCTATAGTGCTACAGTCCTACTGATTTCGTTTCTTTCTTTTTTTGATATTTGTTTTTTTGATATTTGTTGATACGTGTCAGATCATCAAAAAAAAATTTAATATCAGACAAAGATTACCTGAGTAAATGCAAAGTGCAGTTATTAAATGATTTCATTTAAGAGGAAAAGCTATTTAAACCTACATGGGCTTATGTGAAAAGATAACTATTCTTAAAACCTATAAACTGTTTGTGCCACGCTTGGAAGCAAGAACTACAATCAAGCATTTGCAATAACTGACAATGAGTCTTTCAGATCACTGGAATTTTGGCCCACTTTTCCTTGCAAAATTCAGCCACACTGGAAGGTTTTGAAGCATGTAGGCCTGTTTAAAGTCATACCAAACCATCTCAGATGGATTTAACCTTTGACTAGGCCACTACAAAGCCTTGACTTTGTTTTTTATTTTTATTTTTTGTTTGTGTTTTATTTTGATCCATGATTCCATAAATTAGGGCCTTGAAGCAGGCCTTGCCCATCATACTATCACCACCATGTTTGACTGTTGGTATGATGTTCTTTTTATGAAACATTGTGTTTAATTTATTCCAGTTGTAATGGAATGCAAACCTTCCTGAGAGTTAAACTTTTGTCCCATTTATCCACAGAATATTTTCCCCAAAGTCTTGGGGTTCATTGAGGTATTTTTTGGGAAATGTGAGACAAGCTTTTATATTCGTTTTGATCAACTGTGGTTTTCTCAGGATGCCAATTTTTATCTAGTCTCTTTCGTATTGTTGAATCATGAATGTCAGTCTTAACTGATGCAAGTGAGGCTTGCAGTTCTTAATACAGTTAATCATAGTTAATTCAAGATTTAACATTAATTAACTGTGTTACATAGGGCCAGGTAGGTTGATAAGTATTTCTTACAAAAAATAAAATGATTGTTTCTAATCTGCATTTTGTAACTTGTATTTGGGACGTCTTTGTGTATTAAACATATTAAAACCGTTTTTGAAATGTGAAAGCGTGAAAAATTTCCAAAATAATAATAATAATAATAATAATAATAATAATAATAATAATAATAATGATGATGATGATAATAATAATCAATCAACAGCACTGCATATTTCACTGCATATTTATCTTGAGCAGGTTAGCAGGTCACTGTAAATTTTCAAGTCTAAACGCAGTGTTGGAAAAAAAAAAAAAATGTCACATACAAGAGAGCAGAGGGATCACCTTTTGCAGTACTGAATGGCCAAGAGTAATGGAGCCATTACTGGGGTCTTTAATTCTATTTTATCTGAAATTTATGCAACTGGGGTTATCCTAATTGTCTTATGACATACATGCAAATTTCAGTCTGTTGCAAAGAGAGTAGTTAAATTAGGTTAACTGTAATCACTAAATTAGAATTGATCATCTGTCATTTATGACTTATGCAATATACCAACATAGTCTGAAAGGAGAATTTTAAATAAAGACTCAATAGCTAGACATGCTGGTTTAGCTAGCCATAACACCAGTGATGACTGTGGGTTTTGCATATGACATAAACTAACACCCTCTTTCTCTTCTTCTCTATTTCTCGTGTTTCCTACTCAGGTGTCCAGTTGAATTTACTGGTGATCGCTGCCAAAACTATGTAATGGCCAGCTTTTACAGTATGTCCATTTCCTCTCATCTTCTTGGCTTGCAACTTGACTAACAACTTGACCTCTTTAGTTCTTATATTTTTCATTAATGCAGTGTTTCTCCATTTAAGTGTTTTCTTTAAAGCTGTATTTATATTTATTTATATTTATTTATTATGTATATTTATATACATTCATAAATTGAGTGTTTCAATCCATACAACCACTTTTCTTAAATACAGCCTTTTACATATTCACAAAAAACGTATTAGGGACACCGTGTCTTTCTGAAATGGTGGATTATCATACTTGAATATTAGAAGATATTAAATTGAGTCTAAAAGGCGATGCACATGGTTAGCAACAATACTCAAATGGCTCAAAGCATACTAAGAAAAAAAAAAATCCCTGCTCTGTTACAGTACGAATACCAGCCTAGACTGTCAACACATGGAGGGTTGGATCCATGACATTGACACCAAAATGTCAAAAGCTTCAGCAGAAATTTACATTCTGATAAACAAATCTCTGTGCACAAATTAGGTGTACTCAAACATATTCACCATAGTCAATCCACTGAATGGTTGCACATTATGGGTAGTGCATTCTGTGATAGTTTTCCAATTCAGGTTTGCTGTAAAGAGTGATAGCCTTATAAAGCGTTTTGAGTGCTCTGGGAGAATAGAAAAAGCTATATAAGAATCATTCCATTTACTATTTAACATTTACTGTCTTAGTCACTGTAACTGCAGCTTTTTGTTTGGTGTTTTTGTCCACAGAACTGCTGCAAACTTGTTTCTTACTTTTATGTTACATTTTCTTTTATGCCACAATGATCAAAAAGGCACAACTTTTATATTAAGGTCAATTTTCAGTTTCTGGTTTGTGACATGTTTGTTCACTTTTCATCATGTAAGTCTGATAATGGAACAAGCAGATGCTTTAGTGTGCTAACTTCTATTGCAAATCTTCATCCAAATTGAGAATAAGACAGTAAACATTTATACAGTATCAGCATGAATTCACACATCATTTATCATACATTTGCATTAGAAATAGTGACAGTGAAAATAGGATATACCCACAAACCAGGAATTTTTCCTTATACCCTTTAAACAACTGCAATGAATTAAACAATATTTTACCAAAATAGCATAGAAGAAAAGCCAGAAAAAACACAAGGAGTGTGTTCATGGGGAGTTTTGACAATTTTTCCAGAAGTGCATTTGTGAAGTCAGACACTGATGTCTCGGCTCTGATTAATCCAAAAGGTGTTTTGTCGGGTTAAGGTTAAGACACTGCAAACCAGTCAAGTTTTTACACACCAAACCCACTCTACCATGATGGACCTTTCTGGACCTTTCTATGTGCGCTGGTGCACAGTCATGTTTGAACAGAAATATTGATATACATTCTGGGTTCCTTCCACTGGAACTAAGGGGCCAAACCCAACTCCTGAAAAACAACCCCACACCACAATCCTCCCTCCACCAAACTTCACACTTAGCACAGGGCAGTTAGACAAGTACCTTTTTAAGCTCCTTAGACTACCATGACCTGGATGACTGAGAACCTATACAGACACTTAAATGAGTACCAACTGCCAAAACCAGACACCTAAGCCTTCATCACTGCATCTGATGGTTTGCATTTCACTTGGTAATGTAAGGCTTGCATATAACTTCCCAGCCATGGAAACCTATTCCATGAAGCTCTGTACGTCATTGTTCTCAAGCTATTCTGAAGGCCACATGAAATATGGAGGTCTATAGTGATTAACCCTGCAGAAAGTTGACAACCTCTATCATTTTGCACCTCCTCTGACTGTGGAATATTTAGTAGGGAGTAAATTTCACACCTGGACTTGCTGTTGCACAGGTTGTATCCTATCACTGTGTCATGCTGGAATTCACTGAGCTCCTGAAAACAACCCATTATTTGACAAATGTTTGTAGAAGCAGCCTGCATGTCTAGGTGCTTGATTTTATATATCTGTGGTCATAGAAGTGATTGGAACATCTGAATTCAATGATTTGAATCGGTGCATTAATACTTCTGGTAATATAGTGCACTTCATATATGGACCATTAATAAACGTGGTTATTATTAGGTGTTCCTCAGTTGAGTGAGTAACACACGCCAGTGTTATTTTGTCCAGCAGAACATACACTGTTAATGGGTAACAGTATTGTATTTAGTAGTATTAGTATTTTTAGTATTTTATTTAGAAGGGCATTTTTGGCCACACACTGCCAGCTGTCTCATACACAGAGATAACCTTTTCTACTCTGCTCTGCACTCAGTGGCTGTCCAGTCCCAGCTTCAGCTCTTCCTTCCAGGTCCTGGTGTTCTACTGAAATAGGGGAGGCATGACTAGATGATAGTTGCCAGCCTCCCCTGGCACAGTCCTCTGAACCCACTTCACCACCCCACTCCTGCAGCCAAGCCACAGACCACACCCCAATACATGCTGATTGAGGCCACTGTAATAACATTGTAATAACCATTGATACTAACATTTATTACATAAATGATGTACATTTTTATTATGCCTTTTAAATTCTGAACTAATATAGTTAGCTGAAGTTTTTCTAAGTAACAGACCAGGGCATTTATTCTTAGCTTGCTCTGACATTAAAGTGCAAAGATGTCTACAAACCAAAGTGCTTTGAGTGCTCAGATAGATAAGAAAAGCACTACATAAGAAAGAATCCATTTACCATTTACCAGAGATACAGCATGCCATCTGATTTTGTTCCTGCTGGAAGTTCTATGCAACAGCAAGAGTATTTTGTGAATTATAAAAAAAAATCTAACTTACTAACTTTGGTTTTATCAGTACATCAAAAAAGGTTTGTCTTAAACGCAAGGTAAAGTTTGAACTTAGTGCTTATCTTTTGGTGTAACTGCCTTGGAAATGATAGGGCCCATGTCTCAGTAAGCAATCATCTCAAATTCAAATCTGGGTATGTGTGGAACTTCAGTCAAATGACAAAAGGTGATAGGCTGTTCTGAATTTCATCCTTTTTTGATAATCTTTGGGCTGATGATCTTTAACCACTTCTCATTTGATTAACTTTGATTGGGTGTTCTGATATTGTCTGTTTCTGACATTTATTGGTGTAGGCTCATTTCTCTTTAGCTGATATAGATATTCTTATATGTGATCAAGGCTATAACCAGGTATGAGGTCCCCCATTAGCTAAAGTTAAAACATGTGGTAAAATATACAGGATTTAATAGCTTTTTCAATGAGTGCATTTTTCTTCATTTTAGCATTGTTATTAGGTGTACTCTGTCAACTGATCACCACTTGGTGGTGAGTTGGATCAGGTGGCCGGGGAGGATGCTGCACAGACCTGGTGCGCCTAAACGTATAGTGAGGGTGTACTGGGAATGCCTAGCAGAGGCCCCAGTCCACGAGATCTTCAACACACACCTCCAGCAGAGCTTCAACAGCATTCCAAGGGAGACTGGGGACACTGAGTCAGAATGGATCATGTTCAGCATTTCCACTGCCGAAGCCGCTGCACTGAGCTACCGCTGCAAGGTGGTTTGTGCCTGTCATGGTGGTAACCCCCGAACCAAATGGTGGACACCAGAGGTGAAGGGAGCCACCAAGCTGAAGAAGAAGGAGTCCTATCGGGCTTGGTTAGCCTGTGGGACTTCGGAGGCAGCTGATAGGCACCGACAGGCCAAGCAGAATGGGGCGCAGGGAGTGGCTGAAGCAAAAGACTTTTGGACTGCCTCGAAGAGATTCTGGCAAACCGTCAGGTGACTCAGGAGGGGAAAGCGGTGTGCTACCTGCACAGTGTATAGTGCGGGTGGAGCACTGCTGACTTGTCGGGCGGTGGAAGGAATACTTCGAGGACCTCCTTAATCCCACTGGCACGTCTTCCGTGGAGGAAGCAGAGTCTGGGGACAAAAGGGATGACCCGCCAATCTCCGGGGGTGAGGTCACTGAGGCAGTTAAACAACTTGGTGGCATAGCCCCTGGGGTGGATGAGGTCCGTCCTGAGTTCCTGAAGGCTCTGGATGTTGTAGGGCTATCTTGGTTGACACGCCTCTACACTGTTGAGTGGAGATCAGGGGCAGTACCCCTGGATTGGCAGACCGGGATGGTGATTCCCATCTTTAAGAAAGGGGACCGGAGGGTGTGTTCCAACTATAGGGGAAACCCACTCCTCACCCTCCCTGGCAAGGTCTATGCCAGGGTGCTGGAACCTGGGACACAGGAGGAACAATGCGGTTTTCGTCCTGGTCGTGCAACACTGGATTAGCACTTTATCCTCTCAAGGATACTTGAGGGTGCGTGGGAGTTTGCCGAACCAGTCTAGATGTTTTTTGTGGACTCGGGGCGCTCCGGGAGCATGGGGTGTCTGGCCCATTGCTACAGGCCATTCAATCCTTATACATTTGTTGCAAGAGCTTGGTCCACATAGCGGCAATAAGTCGGACCGGTCCTGGTGGGTGATGGGCTCTGCCAAGACTGCCCTTTGTCACCGATTCTGTTTGTAATTTTTATGGACAGAATTTCTGGTTGTAGCCAAGTGGTGGAAGGCTTTCACTTGGGTGGTCTCAGATTCTCATCTCTGCTTTTTGTGGATGATGTGGTTCTGTTGGCTTCATCAGGTGATGGCCTCCAGCGCGCTTTGGAATGGTTCGCAGCCAAGTGTGAAGCAGTGGGAATGAGAATCAGCACCTACAAATCTGAGGCCATGGTCCTCAGCTGAAAAAGGGTGGAGTGGAGTCAGGAACGAGTTCTTGCCCCAAGTGGAAGAGTTTAAGTATCTTGGGGTCTTGTTCACGAGAGATGGGAGAAGTGAGTGGGAGATCGACAGATGGATTGGTGCTGTGGCCGCAGTGATGCAGACGCTGTACCAGTCTTTTGTGGTAAAGAGAAAGCTCAGTGTAAAAGCGAAGCTTTCAATTTACCAGTCGATCTACGTCCCTACCCTCACCAATGGTCACGAGCTGTGGGTAGTGACAGAAAGAATGAGATCGCGGATACAACCTGTGGAAATAGGCTTCCTCTGAAGGGTGGCTGGCCTCTCCCTTAGAGATAGGGAGAGAAGTTTGGCCATCCGAGATGGGCTCAAAGTAGAGCGGCTGCTCCTTCACATTGAGCCAGTTGAGGTGGTTCGGGCATCTGACAAGAATGCCTCCTGGGCGCCTCCTGGGTGAGCTGTTCCGGGCATGTCCCACCGGGAGGAGGCTCCCGGGCAGACCCAGGACTCTGTTGGCTGGCCTGGGAATGCCTTGGCGTTCCCCCGGACAAGCTGGAGGAGGTGGCTGGGGAGAGGGAGGTCTGGGCTTCTCTCCTTGGGCTGCTGCCCCCGCGACCTGGCCCCGGATAAGTGGAAGAAGATGGATGGATGGATGGATGGATGGATGGATGGTGTACTCTTTGTGACGAGGGAGAACCTGTGCTACAATTTTAGAATTTGAGAAGCATAAAAAGTCAGTCAGTCTGGGGACCCTGGCTCTGATTAAAATGTGTGTAATCATGGGTTAAAGGCTATGTTCACACTGCAGGTCTTATTGCTCAATTCCGATTTTTTTTATCAAATCCGATTTTTTTTTTGTCTGCTTGTTCACACTACAAATAAAATGCGACAGCAAACGCGCTCTAGTGTGAACGCTCAAAGCGGCCCGCATGCGCAAAAGAAGACGTCACACACAACGCGCTCTGTTTAGACCCAGAGCAAACAATATTGTTTGACTGATGGCCCTTAATATAAAGACTTCAGACTTTACGTTTCCCAATTTTTGCTTTAAATTATTCTGTTATTTACATAATAATGTAAATAACCTAATAATGATCCTTATTGCAGTTTTAGAGAGGAGCGGTGCTTCAAAGGATAGTTGCAGATTTCTGTCAGAATCTGCAGATTATACAGTACAAATAAAATGTTCACGTTGTCTTCCCAACAGTTTCACTGACATCTACACTGGATGGCCAGGAAGCGTTCACGATGTCTTCTCCGGCGCTGATAATTGGCGTCTGTCATGTGTCAGTGATGTAAAAGACGGATTTAATGCGACATGACCGTTCAAACAGCAGTCGCTTTCTAAAACATTGGATATGTATCGGATTCAGTACCACATACGAAAGTGACCCAGATCGGATTTGAAAATATCGGATTTGTGCCGTTCACACTGTCATACCATGATCGGATATGGGTCGCATAGGGTCAAAAAAAATCGGATTTGATGTGCTTTCGCCTGCAGTGTGAACGTAGCCAAAGTGAGCCAGTACAATCTGTAACAGTGTTCTGGCACCTTTAGTTTCTGAGTATTTAAATCTGATTGGCAAGTTGAATGTTGAATTTGTTCTTTTTTTGTGTCCTACATCCTGGTGATTCCAGTGACAGCATGGAAATACTTGCTTAGTAATAAGAAAATAATGCCTGCTTACACTGTGATGTGATGCATTTATGGTGGAGATGTAAAGTTGTAGTTGCAGGACTTAAGTATCTAGGTAGCTACTTAAGACAAGCGAGTATAAACAGAGATCATTCCAAGTCTTTTCAAATGCAATTTTTCAAACGGGTCAAAGGTTCAAGAGACATAAATGTTATCATTAGATGGTGAGCGAAGGGGTCTGTGCAGATGTCCGCATGCCTGTTTCCTGTAATAACATGAACTACTCAGTCCATATATATACAAGTATAAAGACAAATCAATACTCCTTTCAAGGTTCTTCATGTTGCAAGGTAAAAAAAAGATTATAAACAGAAACCAAACAATTCCAGTGCCTTTGTATAGATTCTGAATGATCTAATGTTTATATAAAACACATCTGCAACCCTGAGTTGCATAGGCACTTGAAGCATGGTTGGATTATTTCTCTGCTTATTCATTTACTGACTAATAGTTTTGTAAGATCAGAGGTGGGAAAAGTAGAAACAGAAGTATAGATACTTGTGTTAAAACCTATTCTGCTTAAAGTTGAAGTAATGAATTCATTTCTTTTACTTAAGTGAAAATGAAAAAGTGTGGTCTCTTAAATATACTAAATGAATGTAATCTGCTTGAATCAGTTATGTAGAGTATGAGCACAGAAAAAAGAGGAGAACAAAGAGAACTTGCTTAATTTTTTTAGTTAATAGAAGGAGATTTTGCCTCCACAGTTAATCAGGAAAGCAGGTACTCTCAGGGGTTAAAGTTAGATTCGACAGGTGGAGATCCTGTAGTGGCTTCGCATAGCTCAGCGTGGGTAAAAGAATCACAACTAATAATAATTTCTATTGTGAGCCTCAATAGATTTTTTTTGTACACTGGCTATGATCAGCTGACCTGTCCTGTTGCTGTGGCTCTGAGATTTTGTGATCTTTGTGGATTTACACATTTGAATTCAAGAAGATGTAAGCAGATGTTTCATGAATTGTTTTGGCTGATTTCCAACGCCAAGTTTATAAAATGTTACCTTTAATTGTGACCTCTCTTCTACCTCTCTTGGCCTATCTTTCTTATCATTCTCCACTGCTGTGTGAAGTTTGCTCTCATTCTTTCCTCTACCTGGGAAACATAAGCGGACACAGTGTGCAGGCTGCACACAAACAGTTTGTGTGTTTGCTAATACTTGTTAACTGAAACATTGCATTTTAATTTACCTGCTACATTACTCCTTTTACGCTTGCTCCTCTTCTGTAGGTCTAGCTAGATTCTGAAGTATCACAACCACATCTTATGGACATCGACACTCATTTTGATGTGGCAAACCCCCCCAAAACAAACATACAATAAATTATGCATAAATTACATGTTTTTGTTAATCCCTGGGGATAAACCATTAGCATAGTCTTTTGTGTATTAACTGTTTAGGTTCAAACCACTTTGATATTTGAAGGTATGCGGTGATGTGGAATGAAGTATTTGTACTTTGTTATTTCTCACCTCTATGACTGATTTAAATTAGATTGATTTTGGACAAAAATAAAAAAATTATATGAATTATAAGCTTATGGGATTCAAAGAGCTTAATACACCAGCCACTGCCATTTTCCCTCTAATTAATTACATTTCAGTTATATTAAAGACACAGATTTATCTCTCTTCAAATCTTTGCATGTGGACTGTGGTTGCTAGAAATCTAAAAACTGTATTACAGAGTCGTTTTAAAAAATTGTTTGGGTTTAGGGTTGCCAGAGTCTTTGTTTGTGTTTGTGGTTGACTGTGTGTGTTTAGATCTAATGTTTTAAAGAATGGTTGTCCTTTTTTTCAGAAGCTGAGGAGCTGTATCAGAAACGTATTTTAACAATAACCGGAATCTGCATTGCGCTCCTAGTCGTTGGAATCATGTGTGTGGTTGCCTACTGCAAAACCAAGTAATGTCATTAATGCCATTTTTTGTTTTTCATTGTATAATATGTAGGTACTCTCCCTGATTTTATTATAGTTTCATATTGTACCTCCAAATTCAGGGTGCAGTTTCTCTTTTGCAGTTGTGGTTGAATAAATGAATGCAAAATGTATAAAAAAGAAGGCGCATCAATAAAAGAAAGTATTCAGACCAAAGAATAAAAAAAGATGTTAAGATGAGATACTCTGAAGTATTTTAATTAGTAGTTGCTCAATTGTACAATTTTAATTGTGCAATAGACCTCCTTGGCTCAAACATTAGTATAGACTATTAGTTTTACAATTTTTATAATTGAAAATGTATGTTTGTTTAATATCTGGAAGGAGCATGAGATGACGTGTCTTTAATTGTGATTTAGCTACAAAAGTCTGTTACATTCATCCATGGCACTTCTTCACACAGTGAAAGCATTATAACATTTCTAAAGTTACCTATAAAGCTGGACATCATCCACAGATCAATGATCAGAGATATGGTAAAACCAACTGGGCTGAGAGAATTTTGAGGAATTTGTGTTGCTAGTGGACAATACAACCATATTCATTGTACTGTTGTACAATGTTCTTATAAACATAAATTACTTTTGCTAAAATCAACTATGAATTACTTTTACTATCTTTTTGTTTATGTGGGGCTGCCATCAGTTATGTATCCAAGTTGCGATCTGGGCTCTTTCACAATCTACTTTGTTTCTTTACAAACAGGAAGCAGAGAAAGAAACTACGGGACCGTTTAAGGCAAAGTCTAAGGAATAAGAGGAAGAATACCAGTACTGGTATTGACTCCAATGTGGCAAAATCTACCACTGGACGCCCAAATTCTAACTTGCCTCTTCAAGATTTGCAGCTTATTGGTGTATGCTGTTACTGTTATCAAATAAAAGGAATCAAAATTTGAATCTGTAAATTCATAACAGTTGTCAGTGTGGTTTCTGCTTTCTGTTTATAGCAACATAATGGAAGAACAATGAAGCATACAGCTGAAAAGGAGACAGAGACAAACTTTTCCACAAGCAAATATACCTTATCTGTGCATGATCCTACCACACTCACCAACATCTCCAGTCAAAGGTAAGAGAATGACTTTATATTTTCACTTTGGGTATTTGATATTATTCAGTTATTACTTGGTTACTACTTGGTTGGGGTCCAGGTAACACAAGAGGACACTATGTATAATGTAGTAATTGAATTTGTTGCTAGAGCAAATGATAATATGTAGGGTACGTAGGACACTGTTTAGTACATATGTGACTTTGGTGATTAGAACAATTAATCACTTTGAAATATACAGTGCACACTTTAAGAAAGCAGTGGGGGAATTTGATTTCCCTGGTAGAAGTAAGCTTTACTTTTAATCTGTGTTTTAAATATTACTTCTCAAGATCTAAATTTGAGTAGAATCCATCCAGCAAACATTTCCAAAATTGAATAACTGTTTGTTGACCAACTTTTCTCAAAATCAAGTGTTAGTTGAAAAATAGTTGAAAATTGCCTTCCATTTTTAGATAGTGAAATAAATTAACTTGTGAAAAAACTAGTGAAGAATAGATTTTGCTCTAAAAACAGCATTAACTACTAAAGTAATACTGATCATAGTCTTGAAATTACGTAAAGCTAAAGCTTTATATTTATTATTTATTTATTTACCATTTACTAATTCAACTTCTTTACTCAAATAAAAGCAAAAAAGTACAGGCTCTGAAATATACTCAAATTAAGAAAGTAAAAAGTTGCTTGTTGGAAGAAGATTCAACCAGGAGTTTTTGTACAAAGTTAACTGAACCTTGCACTGTATTAGCACAGCTTATACTTGAGTTACTTTAGTAGAAGTTGGAAACTGAAAAAGAAGGAAGAAAACCAAACTTTTTCTTGGCTCTAACCAGCAAAATGAGTATGGAAGGGATTAAAGTGGGATTCAGCACATGGAGGAACCCTAAAATCGTTGTCAATAGGGAAAAGAATCACAACTGAAAGAACTTTCTATTGAGAACTCCAGTAGATTTTTCACAGACTCTGGTTAACTGATCTGGGCTACTGCTGCTCTAAGTTTTACTGCTCTTGTGGATTTACACAACTGAGGCCAACAGATACAAGCAGATGTTTTGTGAGTTGCCCTGGCTGATTTCCATATTCTACACTGACAGGATACTGCTTATATGCTTGTAAGGACTGCTGCTATACTAGATGGTATAAATTTGGTGTGAAGGTGGCATTCAGTGAATGAATCTCAGCATCATTAGCTTAACTTCTGATTCATCTCTGCTACATTTGATGTAAACTAGCTCTGACTATAAGCACCACACCCACTGTGCACCATTGCAATACACTGTTCCTTAGTGTAAATCCATTACAGTACAGCAAACTAAGCTGTTTATCCTGCACTAACCTGCAGTATATTTTCATGAAACCTTTAAATAACACAGTTAGGCTACCTCAGTTTTTCAGCACATTTTGCAATATGAAAAATACTGTCACAAATTCAATGGAAGTACAGTTCCCACCTCTGCACTCACCATATAGAAAAAGTCAAAATCATGAGAGATAAGCTTATGTGGGTTTTGTGGTGTTTTTCATGCTGATTTCAAATCTGCGTTTAGAGTTTCCTTAGCATGTATAGTTTTTGTGATGAAGCTAGTTATATATTGTGTGATAGTTGGTATAATTAGCCTAAGCGTATTACCAGATTTAACGACAGTTCCCTGTGTTTTATGTTACGGATTACTTTAATTGCAATTGATCTCAGTTGTTACCATGCCTAGAAATTGTATTAATCATCCAGACAGTTTCTGTTACTTGGGTGGTTCATTCACAACTAAAGCACAACATCGCCTAATTACCACAGACCTTAAGAAGATATACAAATTGTACTGTGGCTGTCCACTGGGTGACCAGGATAAATCTTGGGTCAACATTTCACCTGCAACAGTTGTTCCAATGGACTTGCTAAATCTGCGAAAAGCAGCAATACTATTTGCAATCCTGATGGTGTGGCAGAAACCGTGAGATCATCTCAATGATTGCTATTTTTGCAATGTGAAGACAATAGGACTCTCTGAAAAAATAAGCACAAAAATTGTATATATCCCAGCCTGGATTCTACAATAAGTTCTGTTCCTCATGATGACCACATGATGGATTAGCTTCTGTAGAAGGTGGTAAGGAACATGGTCAAGGTGGATCTGGTTACAATCCAGAGTCATCAGATCCTGATTATGTGACCGATGAAGATTCAGAACCAGAGACTTTTACACAAGTAGAGCTGAACAATCTCGTTTGTGATCTAAAGCTGTCGAAAGACAAAGCGGAACTTAATTGCTTTGAGGGTCATAACTTGACAGCGTTCTTCACGCCTGATGGCTCACTGTGCTATTGTCATGACATCAACAGAACATCAACATCAACCTTCAGCAGTTTGTCACAAGAGCATGTTTCAGCTGAATGGCGTCTCTTCATTGATTCTTCACAAAGAAGCTTGAAGGCAGTCCTACTCCATAATGGAAATGCCAAACCAAGTATGCCAATTGCCCATTCTGTTTATCTAAAGGAGTAATATGACGTCCTACGACAACATGAAGACACTGTTTGAATTAGTCACGTATAAAACTCCATAGTGGAACATCTGTGGTGATCTGAAGGTGATTGGTATATTGATGGGAATGCAAGGAGAATTCACCAAATACTGCTGTTTACTGTGCCTGTGGTACAGCCGATCTACTGTGGAACATTATATCAAGCGTGACTGGCAGCCATAAGATGCCTATGAGCCAGGAAAAAGCACTGTCAGGTTTCTGCCTCGAGGTAGGCTTGATGAAAAATCTTGTCAAGGCCATGGGTGAAGCAAACTCATGAGGTTTTCAGTACCTTGCTGAAAGGTTTCCAAACAGCTGCAAAAATGAAGGAAGGGATATTTATTGGTCTGCAGATCAAGTCCGTTTTGCAGGATGCAGGCTTCAAACAAACTCTCTCAACAGGCGAGTTCAAAGCTTGGGAGGCTTTCAAGTGGCTTGAAAGCTTTCTGGGCATTACTTAGTCTCCTGCATAAAAGGAAGGAGTTCAGCATCTGCTTAATTCCTACCAGAAACTGGGCTGTCGAATGTCATTAAAAATACACTTCCTGCATTCACACCTCAAATTATTTCCAGAAAATCTTGGCATGGTGAGTGATGAACAGGGAGTGTTTTCATCAGGACATTCAGTTAACTGTTTTATGCATGAATTATGACAACCTCAACCAGGATTTTTTCAGTATTTTTATTCATCTTTAGGCATAAAAAGATGAATAAAAATATTTAAGAAAAAAATCCTGATTGAGCTTGTCATAATTCATGCATAAAAGGGTTAAATAACAATAATTACAAGGAAACAAGTCATACATCTATAGTAACATTAAATGACCAGTCGGTGGCAGGGTATGGAGTGACACATCAGTGTCCAATGTAGTGGTTTATGTGCAAGTATACCATCAACACTGACACAAATACAAGAAAACAGCCTTTGAACAGCTGTCCACTGTAGTGACCGCTATGCGTGAAAGTGTTAATAGAGCGTCACTACCAAGGTTTCTGGAATGAGAGCATGATGGCTGACTACCGCTGGATCCTGTACTGTGCAAATCCAGACATAGTATACACAAGGGTTTTTAAATAGATGGTAGAAGCTGACTGACACTGAATATTTATTGAATATTGAAACAGTTAATTGATTGGTGCCTGCAGTTTAATAAAGACACCATGCAAGTCCATTGCAAATTAATATTACTCATAATTCAAAAGTTAATGTGACTGAAAAAACTAAAAGCAAAATCTATAGATCTATAAACTGGTTTAGAAAAGTGTGTTGTGTTTCTGATGATTACAAACATGTTTTTGTTGACCTGTGTTATCAGAGACAATGGTTCTATGGCACATAAATTTAATAGTAATAATTGTGTAATTTCCATATTTCCTGTTCTATCAAAGGTACTTGAAAAGGTTTTGACAGTACAATTAACTGATCATTTAGAGACCAATAGACTCTTTCATCCAACACATTTTGGTTTTAGATGTTCCACAAAAACTGAAAACTGTTACTTTGCTGAGACTGTTATGTGCCTTTTAGATGATGATAATGTTGTGTCAGCAGTGTTTTTTGACCTAAACATGGCATTTGACACTATATATGACAGTTGGCTTATAGTGTCAAAAAGACAGTCTGTTTAAACTGTTTAAATTTGATTTTTCAAAATACACAGTTAATTGGTTTGAGCCATGGTGTATTATGGTTTTATTTAATTGAATGTTGTAATTTTGTTTGTTTGGATTTTGAATGTAAAAGCCGAAAAGTGACAAAAAATGAATGGTTATGAATTAGCAATACCTATTCACTCTGTGTGCATCATATCAGTTTCAGGCTCCAAACTGAAACTATGTTAAACTGTATTGTCCCTTTTTAAATAAATAAATTGTCCGGGCAACAAATTAGTTCTTTGATTGAGATATGAGCAGGGCTAGACCACCGGGTGGTCTAGCCCTGCGAAGGCGGTCAAAGGCGGTGTCCAGGTTCCAGCCACGCGGGTGTTACGTCCTAAACATAACCCGCGATAGGTGAAATCCGCGAAGTAGCGAACTTTATTTTTTTTTTACAATTATTATAGATGTTTTAAGGCTGTAAAACCCCTCACTACACACTTTATATACTTTTCTCAGACGGGCACTGACATTTTCACACGTTTCTTTCTTGTTTAAACAATCTCAAAGTTCAAACCTTCGTAGAAAAATAAGTCCAGTATTATAAAATGAAACCAAAGATCAAACCCTCTTTCCAGGTCCAGAACATGGAAATAGAGCAGCTGCGAGAGAATGCAAAATTAATGAATCAATGGTACAGGAGTAGAGAAAGCAAGAAGAATGAGTTGAGTAGGCTAAAATTTGACTTATCTGACTGTTTGTTTTTCGCTTAATGCGCCTTATAATCCTTTGACGTCGACACTGTTGTGTTTGTTGTCTTCTGCTAGCGAAAAGTTATGTAAATTTGACAAGCTGAACGCATTCTGTACTGGACAGGAGAAAAGGCACGAGATTGATTGACAATGGTCAACAGCCGATCAGGATGCAGAACACAATGCGCTGTAAAAAACAAAACAAAACAAAAAAAACCCAGCAAAATTGGACCCCCCAAAAATCCGCGAAACAGCGAGGCCGCGAAAAGTGAACTGCGATATAGCGAGGGACCACTGTACATAATTTTAAACTCTATAGGCAACTTCTTAGCCCACTGAGCGTTTGAATAGATATTGACCAAAGTGAACCATATATATGTAGAGTGCTTTTTCTGTGGCTGGCTGTTTACAGCCATTCTATCCATGCATCTATCCATGTATCCACCCATCCATCCGAATTCTTCCCCTTATCGGGGGCTAGATCGCCATCCAGCACTCTAAGCAGAGAGCCCAGACCTTCCTCTCCCCAGCCACCTCCTTTCATTTATCAGGACAACACCAAAGCATTCCCAGGGCTTGACCACTACCCAAAGCTTGTGACCATAGTCGAGGGTGGGGACAGATCTGGCGGTAAATTGACAGCTTCGCTTTTACATTCAGCTCTCCCTTTTCTACTTTGGGTAGAATCTCATGCCTGACCTGTACTGGGTATTCCAGTCTTTTATAGCTGAGGACCTAATTCTGAGGTGCTAATTCTCATTCCTGCTGCATCAAAATGCTTCAGTGCAAACTGGAGGTCGCCACCTCATGAAACCAACAGAAAGCAGAGTTGAAATTCTGAGGACACCAGAATCAGTGACAAAGAGTAACACGCACCAGAAATGAGTACAATCTATTGGCGGCAATGCAGACCAAGCTCTCACAACAGTTGTGCAGGCTTGCAGCAATGGGCCAGACACTGCATACTCTAGAAGCCCCCCCAAACGATACTCTGAGAGACACACTCAAAAGCTTTTTCCAAGTGCTCAAAATATATGTAGTCTGGATGGTAAAACTCCCATGCACCCTCACATATCCTTAAGAGTCTAAAGAGATGGTTCAGCATTCCATGATCAGGACAAAAACCACAATGTTTCTCCTGAATCTGAGGCTCGACTAACAGACAAACCCTCCTTTCCAGTACCCAGCTTTGTGATACCCCTATAATTAGAGCATAGGGTAGCATGAACGAGCCATAACCCCCAGACTTTGCTTGCTTCCTCTACAGAGGAACTTTCAGTGAAGGTCCCAGACATGAGTTATTATAAATTAAATTAAATTCAGTTTTTATATAGTGTCAAATCACAACAACAGCCACCTCAAGGTGATTTATGATGTAAGGTAAACATCCCACAGTAATATAAAGAAAGCCCCAACAATCAGATGACCCTTTAAGATGCTACAGCATTTGTAATAGACAAGGCCAGTTTACAGCATTAAACTGAGTTATACTGTGGCATCAACATAAGCACAGTTTTAAACAGAATTTTTTTATAACTTGGAAAATGAGTTTGCCAAATTAATTATCAACAGTTATTTTTTCTGTGTCGCTGTGGAATTACTGAAAACTGTTTCTGGAGTACTTTAATGCTCCAGAAATCTTAAAATGCAGAGGTTTTAAGGTTCTGAAGTCTCTCCACTCCTGTCCAGTTAGTCTATTGTACAATATGATATATATTTTTATGAAAATAAATCATCATAATAAGGAGCACAAGTCATTCCCAAGAGAAGTAAAAATAGTTTAAAAATAGTTGTTAAAAAAAACAACACTCACAAAGGAGAAAAGCTTGCATGTATCATGGCTTCTTTGTGTGGGTAGCTGCTGAGTTCTACATGCATGGGTTGTTGAATTCACATGTGAAGACTTTAATTGCATAAGTCGCAAATAAATAATTTGTCTGTTATGAGTTGCAGACATAGAATTTCACATAGAATCTCAATTTGGCAACTGTTAAAAAGTGACTAAATCAAAGAAAAAAATTATGTCGATCTAGAAAAGTTGATAACTAGAAGGTGAACCTTTTTAGATACTATAAGTTGTATTGACCAGCCACCTATTCCACATAGTGATATGACCCTTTAAAGTACCTTTTGGATAAACTTCAATCACCAGAAAACAGATCAAACATCCAAGGTGCTAATACTTATGTTACTCCACATCATAGGCATTAAACTGCTGAAGTTATGAAACTATATCATGATATTAATGGTCAAAGAAAAAAACACTGTCCTGAAAAACGTTTTAAAAAATTTTGGTAATAAAATCTGAAAGTTGGAGTTGGTGTAAATGTATTTAGATGTTTTTATCAAACCTTAGTTCTTGGGGGGGGGGGGGTGTTCAGTATTGAAAAGGTTTTGTACCTCTGTTCTATGGTGGCTAGTGATGGCTAAGTTAAGAGCACTTAAAAATACTGTCTGTGCTCTCATGACCGTGAGCCGGACAGAGGGGAGGGAATCACAAAGAGGTTGTCCACTGGCATGTGATGTATCCATTTTATGTTTCCTGAAGTGAACAACAAGCTCCTTTGTCTTGCTGGTACTGAGGAGCAAGTGGTTGTTCTAACACCAGGATGTGAATCCCTGGACCTCCTCTCTGTAGGTCGTCTTATTGTTGTCAGTTATCATCCCCACCACGGCTGTGTCATCTGCAAACTTGTATATAAAATTTGCGTTATGAATAGGGGTGCAGTCTTGTGTGAAAAGTGAATATGAGGGTGGACTGAGAACGAAGCCCTGGGGTGTGCCAGGATTGAGGACAGTGCTGTGATGAGTTCTCCAAATCTCTCATGCTGTGGTCTGCTGGAAAGGCTATCAACTTGGCATAGTAAGGACAGCAAGACAGATAAAATTCCTGGAACAGGGAGTCAGTCTGCAGGCTCCTCTTTTAGAATAACAGGAAGCCAATAAGGAGAAGCTAATATGAGAGAAATATGGCCTCTTTTTATTTAATTCCTATTACTACTTTTTCTTCAGTGTTCTGGATCCACTGAAGGCTTTTCAGGGAGATTTCAGAGCGACCTGATTATAATGAATCATTGTAGTCCAGTGTTAGGAGTAATGGAAGAACTAGCATTTAAGCGTCATTTTGAGACAGGATATTTCTAATTTTACTGATATTGTCCAAATGAATGAAGACAGTTCTACATATTTGCTTATTGTGTGTGCCGAGGGATATATCCTGGTCAAAAATTACTCCAAGATTCCTCACATTGTAAACACTGACAAAGTTATGCATTTTAAACTAAGTGTAATCTCAGTTTTGTCTGGGAAGCAGGTATTTACAGGTCATACAGGCCTTTATGTCCTGTATGTCAAACCTCTCTCATTGGTTGCCTTTTTTCAGAGGCAAATGCAGTATCCAGCATCATATGCAGTGAGAATATAACATGTTTACAATTTTCCACAAAATAAATTCTGGTTCAACGGATCCAGAAAAATTAAGTATATTCAAGTTAGGGAACAAGGAGGCAAGAATAAGAGCCAAGAAACCACTTTGTTTTTAAATATCTTTTTTAAGTATCAAGGAGGGAAAGAAGACCTTTTGAAGGAAGCTGGGGCAGAGGTCACAGCACATCAAGAAAGTCTGAGTCATGAGGTATCATAAGATAAGGTCTGCACTGACTATACCTCCAGCAATATGTGCTAGTCCTGATGGACTAAACCCAAATGGACTCAAGTCCTTCTGTCCCCATAGCAAAATCACCGCACTGTGCACAGGATTTAAACTCTGGTGTGTGCACCTCCTGGTGAACAGTGCAGACAACTACACTAGTATTATTTTGCTATGCTTTTGAAATGGTCACTCCTCTTTAGATGTAGAAAATTGTTTCATCTAGTAAGATAAAAGATGAATACGATCAGAAAAAATGTACTGGGTACCGGTTTTCCTGATGACAGAATGACAGTTGCATTTTAAATTGCTTACATGTTCATACATAGTTCATACATACCCTGTGCAACCTGGAATACAAAACACACTTTGAAAACAGAGAGAAGATATTCAGTGCAGAAATTTGTCCCATATTAATTGTTTTAACGGTCTACAGGCCTAAACACTGTCATTATGTAAACAACGCCCTCCCTGTCTCTGCAGCTGGAGTAATGACTGGAGCAACAGTGTACAGTCTGACACTGAGTCTGTCTCTGTGATGTCATTGGCGGAGAATAGCCAACGTGCCACACAGGGTGCCCGGGGTCGTCTGAATGCCACCGGTGGCACCAGTGACTTAAGTGCTCATTCAAAGAAGTGCCGAGATGCACCCAACTCCAACAGACACTTGCCATAAACTCTAAGGTAATTGATTAATTAATGAATTAATTTTAAATCTGAACCATGAAGAATATGAAACCAATTCTTTAGGAGACATCTAGCATGTATTTCTGAAATTGCAAAAAAGCAGAAAATTGCTAAATCTATATGGTTAATACTTCATAAAATATGATGTCACTATTGTGTGTTATATAGTGTGCATCAAAGTCCAACACTGGGTCCTAAATATGACAATGGAAGCAATGGAAGAATAAATAAAAATAAAATGCTAATAGAAAGTGTATACAGCTCACTGAAATCAAATGAATACCTCTCAGAAAAAAAATTCTTGTCTTTTAAGAAAAATGGTACTTACAATAAATTATTTTAAGATCATTCAAAATATTTGAATATTTGATCATTCAAATCTGTCTACAGCAAGTTCATACAAATATGCCATAATCAAAACCTAAAGGCCAGTGTTTCTGTTGAGTGAAACACTTGAGCACTTTTAATTTGAAATGGATGCAGGAAAGATTTATTTATTTATTTTTATATGATGTTACCTCAATGAAGTATCTTTAACAATGTGCAGCAGATCTAAGATATAAAATTTAATTATCATATCACATGTTTGAGTTTTATAGATAAAACAAAAGAAATACAAATATTTTTTTTGTAGAAAACCTTTGGAATTAAAGTGCAGCATTTAAACTTTACTTGAAAAGGTTTAACAAAAGTATTGCAGTTTAGTGATTTTTATATACTGAGATCCTCTGCCAGGCTATTACTGCAGCTACCTTCATTTGCTGCTTGTTTGTGGGTCTGCTTGCCCTAAGTTCTGCCTTTAGCAATTAAAAAGATGTTCTGCAGTGTTGAGAACACAAGACTGACTTGGCAACTGAAGAATATCCCATTTCTTTGCCTTGAAAAATTGTTGGGTTGCTTTTGTAGTATGGTTAAAATGATTATCCATTTGCACTATGAATTTCCATCTGATCAGTTTTGCAACATTTGGCTGAATCTGAACTGAAAGTATATTACACTTCAGAATTTATCCTGCTACTTCTATCCTAGTGACTGTTTCAGTGGAAACATCTTGTGACTGTTTAATAACATTGCTCATGTTATAACATTGCCTTCACCATATTTTATACATGATGTGGTATGCATGAGCTGCCCCTTTTCTTTTCCATAGCTATAGTTATCTTATCATTATTCTGGCTCAACTATATTTTAGTTTTTTCTTTGAGATATATTTTTTTGACTTTCGGAATGTCATTCCTGTACCACAGTACTTTGCATATCCAGAGAAGTTGGATCACACAGAGAGAACACTGTGGGAGGAATTTAAACTCTGTAACCAGAATATATTAAGAATATTGTACATGTACAACAAAATTGTAGTATTTTTAACAAATAACTTATGTTATATATGTGTTATATTTTTTATGTGTCTCTGCAACGTCTCACATCTTTTATCTCTAAAAAATGGGGCCCATGTATATGAAATTTATAGTTTTATTACTAAATTTTTCAGTAATTTATAACAATTAGTGAAATACTTTTTTAAAACCCTTGAATTAAAGCTGAAGGTCTGCATTCAAATCACATCTTAACTGTTTGATTTAAAACCTGCTGGGGTCATGTAAAGACGCAAACTGACAAAAATTGTGCCCTTGTCCAAAAACTTATGAACCCAAGTATAACTGTTTACTGATAGACAGAAATATTTATTTTCTCGTCTTCTTTGTTTTCTTAATGTATAACTGTTATAGCATTTTAAATTTCCACTGCAAAAAAACATGCATTAAAGTACTAAGCACTAGGGTTAAACAAAGCGTGCTTTGTAGAATTGCAGTTTTGAAGAAAAATTAAAAGAGGTCTATAAAATGTATCCAATTAAAAAATGTTTAACCAAAAGAATGGCTTAAAAAAACTGGCTGAGGGAAAATAGAGGATCATGTGATTTTTAAAAACATTTTTGTTTATTTTTGTTTTTCTTCTTGAGACAAAGAAAAGGAGAGCAACGAAATGAAAGAAAGAATTTGAGTATCCAGTGAGGTTAGGAAGTGCTACTCCCTCAGTATTTATGAAAACGAGAGTATTGGTTGGAATGTGGTGCTAATCACCATACATGTATGGGCTCAAATTGTGGTCAATTTGCCAAACCCGTCTGTTCTCTGATTGGATGTTGAATTTGTGATTGACATGACATTGGCCAATCAGATGAAAGAAAGAAAAATAGGGTTAAAATTTGTACTTGTAACTTGAAACTTGAGTGCAGAGTTTCACACATATTTTTTGGCTAAGTCCACACACAAATCTTTTTTACACACACACAAATTCTTTTTACACATACAAATCTTTTTTACACACACACAAATTCTTTTTACACATACAAATCTTTTTTACACACACACACAAATTCTTTTTACACATACAAATCCTGATTTACAAGTACAAAACTGATTTACAAGTACAAAATATTTATGACCACAATTTGAGCCCATAGAGCAGTGGTTATCTAGTTAAATCTAAAAATAGGCATAGATTAAAACAAAGTAAATGAGTCTCTCTCCTTTTATCTTGGACCGCTTTCTGTCATAAAGCTTCTCCTCTGCCTCTGTGGTTTAAATTTTGGGTGTGGATATGAGTCAGAAGGTGGAGTAGGTCGTCCACAGATCGGAATGTTTGGTCAATCATTGGGTGCTCCAGTGTACATGGCTGGGCATGCCTGGTTGTCCCTGAGCAAGATACTGAACCCCGAGCTGCATTTGATGCATTTATCAAAATGTGAATGTTAGATAGAAAGCACTTAGACATCGAAAAAGTGCTGGTATGGATGTCTGTGTAAATAGGTGAATGTGACATGTAATATAAAGGGTTTTAAATGCTCGAGTAGAAAAATGATATACAGTTATTATTATTATATTTACCATACTTTACTGTATTCTTGTCCACAGTTAGCTGTCGTCTCTGGAAGCTGGGTCAATTTGACTTGATTATATAGCCAATGAACTAAGATAAGATAAGATAAGATAAGATAAGATAAATCCCGAGGGAAATTCTTTTGTCATACAAATCTGTATAGGGTAGGTTTTCTCATAGAAGTTTCTGTGTTTGTTATTAGCAGTGATGGGAATAACGGTGTTACAAGTAACGGCGTTATTAACAGCGTTACTTTTTTCAGTAACGAGTAATCTAACTAATTACTATTCCTATCGTTACAAAGCCGTTACCGTTACTAACAGACGGCTGAAGCTGTGTTCAGCTTACCGCATCTTATATCAGTTGCATGGAAGTAGCTGTCTATGTAAGTAATCTGGGCGCTACAGCTTTTAGCAGCTGCGCGCGATCCCGCGGACAGCAATCACTTTCTGGCAGACGATCACTTTTTGGCACAACACCTGGAGCTAGAGGGCAAAACAATCGCATGAGTGCTGCTGTTTAACTGACAAAAAATAAAGTAGTCATGGTAAGCCAATCACATGACCACTTTAAGATGACAAAGCAACAAGGTGATATATACCAGTTTTTAAATAGTGTTGATAGGCCACATAAAACCAGAGTCATGATAAACAATATATATACGCGGCGTTTTTCCTGAATAGTTTCGTCACGTTTACTGTCTAAGGACAGCGCTAGCAAGCACTCTCTGCTTATGACCAAAAAATAAAAACAAACAAACAAAAAAACCCATCCATTTCGTGTTGGTGGAAAAATGCACCATGTCAATCAGTCAAAAAATGATATGGCAACATGACATTTGGTTGTTTAGGAAGAGGGGGAAGTTTTAGGAGTGACAGCGAGAGAGGGAGAGAGAGAGAGAAAGAAAGACAGCACAAAAAGAGAGAGAGTGAGTTTTGAGATGTGAGAGATTTGTGGCGTTTAGCATGTTTGGAGTGTGTAGTTAATGTGTTGTCTTGTGTAGTTAGTGTGTAGTGTTGAGGATGGTTTTGTGTTGTGTGTCAGAACAATGATGCGACTGCTATCTGCAGGTATCAGGCTTGTGATGTTCTCCTTTATAGAGGACAGAAATAATTTTTTTGGAGGGGCACAAATAATTTGTGTGGCATCTTATTTAATCCAGAACACCTGATTGTTATGTAAATAGTTTGAAATGGTTATTAAAAAAAGGGGTAAAAGGTAAATGGCTGTGAATAACTTTGTTGTTTGCAAAACTTGTGCATAGGATTTTAAAATTGACAGTTTATATTTGCAAGTTATGAAATATGATTCAGTAAACATGTTTGTGGTTGTTACAGTAAAAAAATAAACCTTTCTACCCAGATTTTATGTTTTTTGTCTGATTTTAGATCAATTGTGTTAATACAGTATGTCAAAATGAAAACATAACTGTAAATTCAGACACTTGAGGTTGTGCTGAAAAAAATGATACCAAACAAGGCAAAGTAAATAGTTTTTAAAGGTGAAATGTGGAGGGAAAATCAAAAGTTGTCAAAAATGGCCAATTATAACCTGGACCTCAGAGGGTTAAACATTTTTTTTTAAAGTAACGCAATAGTTACTTTTCAAGTAAATAATTACTTTTAGAATCTTGTAACTCAGTTACTAACTCAGTTACTTTTTTGAAGAAGTAACTAGTAACTATAATTAATTACTTTTCCAAAGTAACTTGCCCAACACTGGTTATTAGTGCCTGGAGCTTGTCAAGTTGAGAGCTTAGAATTTCGTCTGGTTGTTTGTGTATGCACACTGTAGATAAATCTCTGGACTTTGGTGAGAGATTGTTAGGAAATTAGCATACAAGACTAGCTGCCACTGGCTCTGCTTTCAGTGTTCTGAGATCAGTTACCATCTGCATTTTGTGTGAAGAGAGCTAGCATTAACAAGTAAATGAGCACTCATTCATCGTCATAACAGATGAGCTTTCTCTTACAAACCACTTTGTTTAATCCCCTTGTTGATTTTGACAGTTTTTCACACAGTGCTCAATCATTGTAATTCAGCTGTGATTTTTTTAAAGAGATGTATTTTAATGTGATTTTAAAAATGAATTGTATGACTGTATTTAAAATGAGATATTAAAATAATTTTCAATAAGTAAGACTGATCCATATAACAATGATGAGGTACAGTTTGCTGCACAATTTTATGTTGCTTTTATTTGTATGCATGTATAATTTGCCAATAATACAGTATTATGAATAATAAGGTGATTTCATTATGCTTAATTGCTATTTTTTGCTAAAGGAACAGTTCTAAAAAAATCATCTACAGCCCATTATTTTCTAATAGTAAATAGTTAAATAAATAGAGAAGTAACAAACTTTTACGTTACTTCAGCAAGGATAGAGTGCAGGATGGTGAAGGTGCCAGAAAGGCCAAGAAGAGGGGAGTGGGGAGCAGGCATTGTGTCTGCTTGATTTTCCGAAAAACCAAAAACCAAAAAAACCCAGACAGAAACAGGCTGCATGGTTACTGCTGCAGTGACATCAGTGCTACACTATCTATTTAACAACGGTCCATTTGCTGTCCAATTATTCTACTTACCATTTTGCTTTAACTTTTAAATAATTTTGCTATAAACTTATTCAATGTCAAACATTTAATATGTATGTTAGCGTTATCTACTATGTGGATGCTTAAACACAGACCCGACACAATCTACTTATACCAGAAAATAGCCCAGCTAGAAGGTCAAATTTCCAGTATCTGCCATATCTGGGAGAATGAATTACTGCTGGATTCCCTGGCTGCAGAGACCTCTTGAAGTCCTGACACTATGCTTCAGTAGTCTGGTCCCTTAGCAAACTTTGTCAGGTCGTCTGTTGTTTGGGGTGGCTGTAGCTCAGGAGGTAGAGCAGGTCATCTGCTGATCGGAAGGTTGGTGGTTCGATCCCTGGCTCCTCCAGTCTGCATGTCAAGTATCCCTGGGCAAGATACTAACTGTCCTTGGGCAAGATACAGTGGCTTGAACTTTTCCACATTTTGTCACATTACAGCCACAAACATGAATCAATTTTATTGGAATTCCACGTGAAAGACCAATACAAAGTGGTGTACACGTGAGAAGTGGAACGAAAATTATACATGATTCCAAACATTTTTTACAAATAAATAACTGCAAAGTGGGGTGTGTGTAATTATTCAGCCCCCTGAGTCAATACTTCGTAGAACAACCTTTTGCTGCAATTACAGCTGCCAGTCTTTTAGGGTATGTCTCTACCAGCTTTGCACATCTAGAGACTGAAATTCTTGCCAATTCTTCTTTGCAAAACAGCTCCACAACTGCCCTGTGACGGCCTCAGAGGTTGTCTAAGAGAATATTGGGATCAACAACACCATGAAGTCCAAAGAACACACCAGACAGGTCAGGGATAAATTTATTGAGAAATCTAAAGCAGGCTTAGGCTACAAAAAGATTTCCCAAGCCTTGAACATCCCACGGAGCACTGTTCAAGCGATCATTCAAAAATGGAAGGAGTATGGCACAACTGTAAACCTACCAAGACAAGGCTGTCCACCTAAACTCACAGGCCGAACAAGGAGAGCGCTGATCAGAAATGCAGCCAAGAGGCCCATGGTGACTCTGGACGAGCTGCAGAGATCTACAGCTTAGGTGGGGGAATCTGTCCATAGGACAACTATTAGTCATGCACTGCACAAAGTTGGCCTTTATGGAAGAGTGGCACAAAGAAAGCCATTGTTAACAGAAAACCATAAGAAGTCCCGTTTGCAGTTTGCCACAAGCCATGTGGGGGACACAGCAAACATGTGGAAGAAGGTGCTCTGGTCAGATGAGACCAAAATGGAACTTTTTGGCCAAAATGCAAAATGCTATGTGTGGCGGAAAACTAACACTGCACATCACTCTGAACACACCATCCCCACTGTCAAATATGGTGGTGGCAGCATCATGCTCTGGGGGTGCTTCTCTTCAGCAGGGACAGGTAAGCTGGTCAGAGTTGATGGGAAGATTCAATTCAATTCAATTCAATTCAATTTTATTTATATAGCGCCAAATCACAACAAAAGTCGCCTCAAGGCGCTTTATATTGTACAGTAGATAGCACAATAATAAATACAGAGAAAAGCCCAACAATCATATGACCCCCTATGAGCAAGCACTTTGGCGACAGTGGGAAGGAAAAACTCCCTTTTAACAGGAAGAAACCTCCGGCAGAACCAGGCTCAGGGAGGGGCGGCCATCTGCTGCGACCGGTTGGGGTGAAGAAGGAAAACAGGATAAAGACATGCTGTGGAAGAGAGACAGAGATTAATAACAGATATGATTCGATGCAGAGAGGTCTATTAACACATAGTGAGTGAGAAAGGTGAGTGGAAGGGAAAAACTCAAAGATGGATGGAGCCAAATACAGGGCAATCTTGGAAGAAAACCTCTTGGAGTCTGCAAAAGACTTGAGACTGGGGCGGAGGTTCACCTTCCAGCAGGACAACGACCCTAAACATAAAGCCAGGGCAACAATGGAATGGTTTAAAACAAAACATATCCATGTGTTAGAATGGCCCAGTCAAAGTCCAGATCTAAATCCAATCGAGAATCTGTGGCAAGATCTGAAGACTGCTGTTCACAAACGCTGTCCATCTAATCTGACTGAGCTGGAGCTGTTTTGCAAAGAAGAATGGGCAAGGATTTCAGTCTCTAGATGTGCAAAGCTGGTAGAGACATACCCTAAAAGACTGGCAGCTGTAATTGCAGCAAAAGGTGGTTCTACAAAGTATTGACTCAGGGGGCTGAATAATTACGCACACCCCACTTTGCAGTTATTTATTTGTAAAAAATGTTTGGAATCATGTATGATTTTCGTTCCACTTCTCACGTGTACACCACTTTATATTGGTCTTTCACGTGGAATTCCAATAAAATTGATTCATGTTTGTGGCTGTAATGTGACAAAATGTGGAAAAGTTCAAGGGGGCTTTTGCAAGCCACTGTAAATATTTCTCTTCGTACTGGTTCAGTTCCCAGCTTCTTTAAACAAGCTGTTGTTGAGCCAATATTAAAGGAACCTCATTTGGATCCATCCCTTCCAAACAGTTACAGGCCAATATCCAAATTACCTTTTGTATCAAAAATTTGTAAGTTGACAAATCAGTACCTATAAACAATAAACTACTTCTACATAATATTTGTGTAATCAAAGCAAACCTCTGTCGTCACACGCTTATCTGATTTTTACTTTAAGAAGTTTATAGCGCAGTATGTTTAAACAGTAGAAAGAAAACAAAATGAATATATAAAATACAATACTATTTCTTTAAAAGTAAATACTGGCCCTAGTGAGCTGCCCTTGAGGAGGTTAGCACTCTCAAAGTGCTTGTTGGTGGTGGGGTTGTTGTTATTACATAGTGGCAACACTGAGTTGTTTGTAGGTTCAGCTATTACCTCTTTCTTTTTTTTTTTTATTGGACTAGATTCTTTTTGGGGGGATACTCCCACAGGGTTTAAATGTGGGACTCTCCACCATTTGACCCTAGAACTGAAGAAGCTTCTCGGATAAGAGGTGAAACGTCTTCAAGCAACTTAAAGAAGTCCAGACGCTTTTCTTTCCAAGCTCCTTAGACCACGAGGACCTGGATGACTGAGAACCTTCACAGACGCTAGATTCTTTAAAGGCTGTTAGTTGTTGTTCACAAGTCTGTTATTTTCACAGTGTTACTTCCAAAGTCTTCAATTTCAAGTTTATTTTAGTGAACTAGCAAGGGACATCTTTGAAAGGAGCACTTTCTTTCCAATCTCAGCTTGGATTGAACTTCAGACGGTTAACTTAATGTCCTGAGTTGTTAACATGATTAGACATTTGTGTTAAGTATTTAAACAGATGTATCTAACAAAGTGTCTGTTTGTTGTATAACAATTTGATTTTTTAAGAAAATGTAAAGGCTATATCAACTTTCTGATTTTTCCATTCCTGTTTTTCACTTGGACTGTAAAGTGGCAAGATAGGATGTAAACACATGCCAACGTATTCAAAGTGAATTTGTTACCACTACAACAAGTCTCTCCAGTTTGGAAGTAAAACTCATAGTATAGTCACTTAGACATGTAGAGGGTTTTCTCATGTATTCAATTCAATTCAGTTTTATTTATATAGCACCAAATCACAACAACAGTCACCTCAAGGCGCTTTATATTGTAAGGTAGACCCTACAGACCCTCCAAGCTCGAGGTTCACAGGTTACATCTTAAAGAATCCATTTTCCTACTAAATGACATGTGGAAAAATGCCAGAAGAGAGTATTTTGAACAATTTTTAGCTTCAAAAATGAAAAATCCTAAATTCTTGTTTAATACAATTAAGACTATTGTTTCTCCTGATGCTCCTCATGCACCAGTTTACTCAACGTCTGATTGTAATGACTTTTTGAATTATTTCGCAAATAAGGTCACTGCCATCAGGCCAAATATCTCTCCATCATCTTCTCAGTATCAAGCTTACAATTTGCTTACCTCTGATACTTGGTCCTCCTTTACTCCAGTTACATTACAGGACATCAGTGTTTTGCTTGCTCATATGAAACTGACTTCAAGCCTCCTTGATGTCCTTCCGGCCTCTTTTTTCATTAATGTGTTTGACTCTATTGGCCCCTGTATTGTGGAAATGATTAATATTGGCTCAACAACAGCTTGTTTAAAGAAGCTGGGAACTGAACCAGTACGAAGAGAAATATTTAAGGAACCTCATTTGGATCCATCCCTTCCAAACAGTTACAGGCCAATATCCAAATTGCCTTTTGTATCAAAGATTTTGGAAAACAACTGTAGCAGAACAACTGAACTATTTCCTGGAGAAAAAAAATGATGTCATGGACATTTTCTGGATTTTGTAAATTGCACTCTACAGAAACGGCTTTACTTAAAGTATCTAGTGACATCCTGATGGCAGCAGACTCCGGAGAATACACAGTTCTGGTTCTATTGGATCTCAGCTCTGCTTTTGATACTGTGGATCTCAGTATCATGGTAAACCGGCTTAAGGCCTTATTTGGGATTACTGGCAGTCTCCAAAAGTTGATTTTGTTCATCTGGACGTAGCGTTTTGTGGGAGAAACGTTTCGTCACTCATCCAAGTGACTTCTTCAGTCTCAGCTGACTGCAGGTTTCCCCAATTTTATAAACAGTACATTTGCATAATGACTGAAACCAGCCCACTGAAGGAACAATGGGCTGGGAGGTCAGTTCCTTAATCTTGCATAATTAAGATTAAATGGTAAATGGACTGATTCTTATATAGTGCTTTTCTACTCTCCCGGAGTACTCAAAGCGCTCTATACAACATGCCTCATTCACCCATTCACACCCACTCGCACAAGCACTTCTATACGCAAGTGCAAATTAACCTGCATTCACACGCATTCACACTCCGATGAACGCATCGGAGGGCAATTTTGGGGTTAGTATCTTGCCTAAGGATACTTGACATGCAGACTGGGGAAGCCAAGGATCAAACCACCGACCTTCCGATCAGTAGCTGATCTGCTTTACCATCTGAGCCACAGCCACCCCAAGGAACTGACCAGGAACTGACCAGGAACATCCAGATGAACAGAATCAACTTTTGGAGATTTACTTACCTGGATGATTGAGCATGCATCAAGACGATTACTGGCATTGTTTTAAAATGGTTCATGTCATATTTATCTGAAAGGACTTTTACTGTTGGTATGAATCAAGTGATGTCCAAATCAAGAGTTCTATCTTGTTGGGTACCTCAGGGATCTGTCTTGGGTCTCTTTTCACTCTATATATTCCCCCTAGGCCAAATTATTAGGCGCTACAATGATATCTCCTATCATCTCTATGCCAATGACATTCACATTTACTGTTCTTTTAAAGTCTCTGAGTTTTATAAATTGTCTAGTTTAAGTAATTGCCTGACAGAAATTAAGCAATGGTTAAATGACAACAGAAATTAGGCAGCATATCAGCTTCTTAGACCCCTATGTAAAATCAAGCCTTAGAAACCTCGGTGTCATATTTGACAGCTCGATGTCAATTGAGCAGTATTCTAAGCGGCTGGTCCAGAACTTTTTTTATCATTTAAGGAATATTTCAAAACTCAGACTAATGGTGTCAAAGCCTGAACTAGAGATGATTATTCATGCTTTTATTTCTTCACGTTTAGACTGTAATGGTCTTTTTACTTGTTTACAAACGATCTTTAAATTGTCTTCAGACTGTGCAGAATGCTGCAGCACGACTCTTAACAGGCACCAAGGGAAGATCTCATATCACTCCAGTTTTGGCCTCCCTTCACTGGCTGAAGGTTTCATTTTAAAATTTTAGTTTTAACCTTTAGGGCCCTACATGGTCAAGCCCCCCAGTACATATCTGACCTGCTGAAACTGCATTCTTCTTCCCGAGCTCTAAGGTCATCAGGTCAGAGACTGTTGGTGGCCCCACGCACTCAATTTAAAACTCATGGTGATCGGGCCTTTCAGGCAGTGGCACCAAGGTTGTGGAATTCTCTCCCACTGGTTTTGCACTGTACAGACTCCATTGATTCTTTTAAAAAGCAGCTGAAGACATTTTTATATAGGCAAGCTTTTAATTAATTTGTTGCATTTTACTGTTTTACATTGTTATTTGTTGTATTTCCATTCTTTTCATTTTTCATTTTCTTTGTTGTAAAGCACTTTGTGATTTTATCTGCGAAAAGTGCTATATAAATAAATTTTACTTACAATAATGTATAGGATCGGCCAGAGAGGCGGCTGTCTGCTGTGACCGGTTGGGGTGAGAGAAGGAAGACAGGATAAAAGACATGCTGTGGAAGAGAGCCAGAGATTAATAACAACTGTGATTCAATGCAGAGAGGTCTAATGACACATAATGAGTGAGAAAGGTGACTAAAGAAGAAATACTCAATGCATCATAGGAATCCCCCAGCAGCCTACACCTATTGCAGCATAACTAGGGGAGGATTCAGGGTCACCTGATCCAGCCCTTACTATATAGTTGTCACAGATTGTTAGGCAGAGGACACACTCGCAGGACTCTGAAGTTTTAGAGAGAAGGTGAGGGTTTATTTACAATGTGGCACCAAGTGAGGATATATACAGTGAGATAGATAACACGGGGCTCCAGGGAGTGGAGGGGGGTCCGAAGGGGAGGGAAGGTCCAAGGCAGGGGCACACACGCTCCTCTTCAACTCAATCCACAACTCACTCAGATAGTCCACTCCAAAATGCTCATGCTCACTCACACACATCCACAGGAACCAAGACGGCATGTAAGATGGGCAGGGAATCTAGAAGGCCTGTACACAGAGGAAAACAACGTTAGGAGGAAACTCTAGGTATTCACAACTCTAGGTATTCACAACGAATACTCAAAAGGCTAGGCTACACTGACGCTAGGTAGTGTGACAATTCAGCGAGGAAGCAGCCTCTCTTGCCATCTTAAGTAGTCTGCCAGCATCAGTGTGAATGAGCCACAGGTGTGTGTTCAGGGCGGGTTCAGAGGCGGGGAATCAAGGTCCAGTTCTGCCCTGGTGGGAGAGGCGAAGACAAAAACACACACCACGACCTCTCCAGATTTTGAGAACCATGACAGTACTACAGCAAAAAGGAAAGTTTTAAGCCTAATCTTAAAAGTAGAGATAGTGTCTGTCTCCTGAATCCAAATTGGAAGCTGGTTCCATAGAAGAGGGGCCTGAAATATTAATGAAAAATACTCTAGGAACAACAAGTAAGCCTGCAGTGTGCGAGCGAAGTGCTCTAATGGGGTGATATGGTACTACAAGGTCATTAAGATAAGATAGGGCCTGAATGTTCCAAACCTTCTATGTATGTGAGGAGCAGAATTTTGAATTCAATTCTGGATTTAACAGGGAGCCAATTAAGAGAAGCCAATATAGGAGAAATATGCTCTCTCTTTCTAGTCCCCGTCAGTACTCTTGTGGCAGCATTTTAGATTAACTGAAGGCTTTTCAGGGAGTTTTTAGGACATCCTGATAATAATGAATTACAGTAGTCCAGCCTAGAAGTAATAAATGCATGAACTAGTTTTTCAGCGTCATTCTGAGACAGGATATTTGTAATTTTAAAAATATTGGGCAAATGGAAGGAAGCAGTCCCACATATTTGTTTAATATGTGCATTAAAAAATTGCATCAAAGTTGACTCGAAGGTTCCTCACAGTGTTACTGGAGGTAATGCCATCCAGAGTAAGAATTTGGATAGATAACATATTTCTAAGTTTCTCAGGGCCGAGTACAATAAGCTCTGTTTTATCTGAATTAAGAGGCAGAAAATTAGAGGCCATCCAGGTCTTTATGACTTTAAGACATTCCTGCAGATTAACTGCAGTGTGTGTTATCTGGCTTCATGGATAGATAGAGTTGGGTGTCATGTCTTCTGATGATACTGCCTAATGGAAGCATGTATAATGTAAACAGAATTGGTCCTAGCACTGAACCCTGTAGAACTTCATAATTAACCTCAGCGTGTGAAGAGTTACTGTCCATTTACATTAACAAATTGGAGTCTATTAGATAGATATGATGCAAACTACAGCATCCTCTAATCTCTCTAATAGAATATTATGGTCGACAGTATCGAACGCTGCGCTAGGGTCTAGCAGGTCAAGCACAGAGATGAGTCCACTGTCAGAGGCCATAAGAAGATCATTTGTAACACTGAGGCTGTTTCTGTGCTGTGATGGGCTCTGAAACCTGACTGAAACTCTTCAAATAAGCCATTCCTCTGCAGATGATGAATTAGCTGTTTTACAACTACTCTTTAAAGAATTTTTGATATGAAAGGAAGGTTGGAGATGGCCTATAATTAGCTAAGACGCTAGAGATGGCTTTTAAAGTCACAGTTTAACTGCTGCCAGCTTGAAGGCCTGTGGTACATAGCCGATTATTAGAGATAGATTGATCATGTTTAAGACTGAAGCATTAATTAATGGCAGGACTTCTTTGAACAGTCTTGTAGGAATGTGGTCTAAAAGACACGTTGATGGTTTGGAGGAAGTATTACTGAAGTTAACTCAGAAAGATCAAATGGATAAAAAGGCTCTAAATGAATATCAATGGTACTCAAAGTAGCTGGACACAATGTTACATCTCTGAGATGATTATGAGTAATTTTTTCTCTCATGGTTAAAATTTTATTTGTGAAGAAGTTAATGCAGTCATTACTAGTTAACGTTAAAAGAATGGTTGGCTCAACAGTGCTCTGACTTTTTGTCAGCCTGGCTATAGTGCTAAAGAGAAACCTGGGGTTTTTCTTATTTTCTTCAATCAGTGATGAATAGTAAGATGTTCTAGCTTTACGTAGGGCTTTCTTATAAAGCAACAAACTATTTCTCCAGGCTAATTGATGATCTTCTAAATTTGTGACACGCCATTTCCTTTCCAGCTTACGAGTCATCTGATTTAGGCTACGCGTTTGAGAATTATACTAGGGAGTCAAGTACTTCCTATTTGAGGCTCTCATTTTCACAGGAGCTACAGTATCCAGTTTCATACGTAGTGAGGAGACAAAATTATTAAAAAGATAATCGACCTCTGTTGGTAGCTGCTCTGTTCTGTGTTGGTACAGGGCAATGGAGATGATAACAGTGGGTGGATTATATTCTTAAACTCAGTTACACCACTTTCAGAAAGACATCTACTGTGATGAAGTCTACTCCCCACTGCTGTGTAATCAATTATTGTAAATTTAAATGTTATCAGGAAATGATCAGACAAGAGGGTTTTCAGGAAACACTGTTATGTTCAGTTTCTATGCCATATGTTAAAACAAGATCTAGAGTGTGATCAAAATGGTGGGTGGATTCTTTTACATTTTGAGAGAAGTCAGTTTATCCTAGTAATAGATTAAATGTACTCTCTCATTCCATCTATAGTTGTTCTGTCAGATACAATTACCTCTTGCAGAAATATTAGACTCACAGACATATCGTGTAGGGGAATGAGACCTGTGTCATAGTCTTCATGACTATGAAGTTCATAGTGCTGAGATGGGGCTGGATTAGCAGTCTTCTTATGATCATTTGTAAAAAACTTCTTTTGTGTGTGTGTTATAGGTAAATAGAACAATGTGCTTAATTAAGTGAATTTGCGGCTTATAGTATAAAAGTGCTTTGAGTCAACAACACTAGAAAATCATTATGTTATGTTAATTCATTTAACACCAGGTAACAATGTGATTAGTTATTGTGTGTTAAGTTATACTGATGTTGAATTGGAATGCTGCTGAACCAGTTGAATAATTATTGTTCACATGTGTATTTTTAGGTTTGTACCAGTGATGACAACCCTGATCCAGCTGACTTCAGAGTCGCAGAACTCTCTCGCAACCCCAGGCTCTCCTCCATCCGAGATTTCAGCCCCCATATCCAGCCTAGCTATCTCTGTTCCCTCTGTGACTTTAAGTCCCTCTGGTGAGGAGGAGCGCCCTTTGCTGCATCAGCTGCACAAGTCCTCAAGCCGGGATGTACAAAAGAGAACCTCTTCACACTACAATCATGGCCATGTGGCAGATAGCTTACCATCTAGTCCACTGTTCACTATGGAGAATGCTGACTACCAAACCATACAGGACACCAGAGCTGCCAGCTGTATGTTTTCAACAGCACCTGTGAAATTAATTAACACAAACAACAATGTAAGTGACTGCAGCAACAAAAGTGTCACTGACCATGTGGTTGATTATTTGAGGTTAAATGGTGACAGCATACTAGTAAGTGATACAGAGGAGCCTCGGGGGGAACACATACCCTTCCTAAGTGCAGATAGGAATACAGCCCTTTTACTCAGGGCTATAGACAGCAGCAGGACTAACCCAGCATCACCAAATGATGACCTACCAGTGAAGTCATCTAGCCTCATCAACCAACAAGATTCAATTGCTGCGTAAAGTAAAAAAAAGGAAAAAAAAAGAGAAATTGCTAAGATTACTTCACATGGGGGAAGAATATAAACAGCCATTATTAAACCTTTATTTTCGATAAATTCTCATAATTTATTTGCTGTGTAAAGACTTTTAAAGACAAATGAAGAATGAAACTTTTATTTTAGAGATGTAGCAAATAAAGTTTTATAAAAAAAAAAAACAGTACAAATGTGGTCATGTCTTATAGGTAAAGTGCCATACGCTAGTATGCAGCAGTTCATAGTATAGTTAAAAGAATATTTCAGTGCAGACAAATATCAATGGTGCCTTTCTGTTTAGTATACTTAAGGGGCCGTAATATTGCATACTGGGCCATGTATCACCATCTTATTCTTCAGGTTATTAATCAGATGTTCTGTGTTGTCTGCCTTTAACATCTTGCACTTTAAGGCACCCACTGACATATTTGAAATCAAATGTTATGGGTTCAAAGTGCATGCTATGTTCTTAAATGCTGTGATGAAAAAATGAGCAGACAGTTGACTTGAATTGATGGTTTTCTTACCTGATGTCCTACTTTTATCACAGTCTTATGGTATATATTATTAGTCAGCTCATAACCTGGATTTCATCAAAATGTTAGAGATCTTAATAATTTTATTCATCACTGGACTACACTGTGGATGACCTGCCAGAGAATGAATATTGTAGCTGTGAGATAAATATACATTCATTAAAGTTTGCTTCATCAAGGTGCATAAGATACACCTAAAGAGTTTTTTTTTCATTTATATTAAGTTAGATATTTACATTTTACCATTTCTATGTTGAAGAAGTACTTCACTGAATTGTATGGCACTTTTATAACATTTAAACAATGTTCATGCTTAAAGAGTAGCAGCCTAATAATCCTAACGTTTCTGGTATGGGTCAAGCTGGATGCTGGTTTTCACATGCCCCATAATCCTCCTTAGAAGTTGTATTTCTTCCTATGCTGACAGATGTTTTGCCTAAGTATAAACTGTCTCTGTTAAGGTGGTACATGTCAACGACTACTAGCGTGAAGACCAGCAATTCTTTAAAATAGTATCTTTAAATGAACAATATCTACAAAGTTTATACTAAATTAACTACAAGATCTATGTCTCATGTTTTCTTGTGTGAGTCTAACCAGTGCTTAGTATTGGACTGTGGATCTTAGAGAAGTGCTGAATGTATAAATGGTGGTCATTTCCTTTAATTTAAACCATATTTCTGAAAAAATTTGAAATTAAAATCTCCCCCTCAAATTAATTTTTACAACTTCAATCGACTTAATGTTCTTATGTTTTCAGCTAGAACAGTTTTTGCAGTCTCAATGTTATTTAAAAAAACAAACAAAGAAAAATTCCAAACTTTTCTAACAACAGTATATTAAATGGAAATCTGCAAAAGACTTGTCATAAAAACATTTTTGAAAGATTAATTTAAATTAACTATTGGGCTCCGTAATCAGTGTATGTAGAATCAGCAGTGAGTTTAGCGTATAAAGTATCATGACACAGTTGTGTTTCCCATCGGTGGTTAAATAGTGGCAATTCTGTTTATTTTATATACAAAGATTATTTATGAGACATTCAAATTTGTTTATTTATTAATTTAATTATTTAACATTAATTAGTTAATATTATAATATGACCCCCCCCCCCCCCAAGAACAAAAAAGACCCAAACAAACAAAAAAAATGAACATTCTCACAAGGAAAGTGGACCCGGTAAATAATTTCCCCTGGCCATATCAGATCCCCTTGCTGTAGGAGTCAAGTTGAGTTCAGGGTTTTCCTTTAAATTTAAATGACCTGTCCTGATATAAATTTAACAGATTTGATATAAACAATGCAAGATATACAGTCATTTCATCTGCACACATTAATACAAAAGAAAAAAAATCTTGCACATTTTGTCACTTGTATGCTTAGCATAACACAAAGAATATTGTTTTGAAATGGGAGTGTCTTTAATTTATGTAAATATATCAGGAAAATCTCCTGCATTGTTGTTTCTCACTGAATATCACATTATGTGTTTTTGTGTGTTAGTGTCAAAGCATTTTGGGTTGAAAAAGAACTTTCGGTTTTTCTGTCTCACTTTTGATTGATACAATGAAAGTCTTGTGCAGCTGTAATAATAAATAAAACACACATTTCACATTTGAGCATACATGTGAACATGATTTATATGTCAAATTCTATGGCTTTTTATCCGTTTGTTTTTTCAGTACAGACTGATCTTTTTAAAGAACTGAAGATGATTTCTCAGTTATAAGCAATTTGTAATTAGACCTTCTGGACCGCTCATGGCAGAACAAAGTCCCAACAATGATAGGAATTAGGACAAGACCCCCGGTGTCTAGATGCTGGCAGTGGTGGAATTGAGGATGAAGGCTTGGATGTGGATTCTGAATGGAAGGAAATGTGGAGGAGTCGGGTTGCACATATGAGAGTCTGAAAGACAGAATGACAAAACAGCAGTGAGATTTAAAGCACACATAAGAGAGGCTGATTGTCTTGCAGCAGGCAGGCAAGAAAATTATCCAGCTTAGAATGATGATGTCAGTATTATCAGAGTTGTTTGACACTGTGGGAAAGTGGATGTGATGCAAAGAATGGACTTGCAATTAAAAACCCAGGAAAGCAGGCAGATTAGTGATTAATTTCTTATAGTAATGCTATCAGTAATTATAGTGTTTTGATTACACAACTTCAAATTAAGTCCTGGCTGCATATTACACTGAAAATAAATAATAACACAAATTTGTACTCCCTTTACATACATGTTAATCTATGTGCTGAGCAATGCCATTTTGTTTTCATTCTGTATTTTACTTGTATCTTAGATACCCATTAAATATGTAAATTTTTTTCATGTAATGTCTTCTTTCATGTACTCAAATAAAAGTAATTTTTGAGCACAAAATTTTGATTTGTGTTCATGACTTATTGAGTGCATAAGGTAAAGCTGCAGATCTTGCCAAGCTTTAAGCAGTTTAGGAAAGCTAAAGACACATGGGTTAACGGGACAACTTCAGTCCTGTATCATTTAATTAATATAATTAATAATGAATTCATCTCACTGCTGGCTATCATATGATATATATTAGCTTGCTGATGAAAGGTAATATATATTACAAATTTATCATTTATATTATAATATACTGTAGTAAACTTACCATTTAGTTCACCTTTAGTTCAAAATAAACCCAATCTTGTGGAAGTTTAGTTAATAATGTACGTATGTTATGGGTAAAACTGGTGTAGGGTTTTTTATGAGAGAGAGAGAAGACAAATATGCCCCAATTATAAGTTTACAATTTATAATAATGGTGAGAATTTGCAAATTAGTTTTACATGCCACCATTCCTCTTTGGCAGCTTTCTGACCACTTCACTCATCACCATGGCAGCCACCTTTTACCCTCCTTTAGACCTGCATAAAAAGAGAGAGCTTTTCCAAGCCCAGAAACTCATGACCATGTTTACTTTCTGGTGCATTCACTAGTGAGGCAACCCTCCCCCTTAAATTCCTTAGAGAAGGGGCCTTTCTTTGTAATGTCTAATAATATCAGAGTAACAGTCCACCTCCAAAACTTCTCCGCAATACACTGTGTGCAGTAAATGACAAAACACAAACACACATATGTGATGCTAATTATGAGATATTAGCCTTACAGATAAACAAAAAACGCAACACGGAGGCTTTGGGACCTCATTTGTTCACACCACACCAATAAGATGCTCTCTGAGGGATGGCTACTATGTCACACATAGCTTTGCACTACTAAAGAGACCTTTCTTTTAAAGTATTTTTGCTAACATGAGACTGACCAAGACAGATGTATGAAGAGTGTGAAGAGAGATAGTGAAATGTGCCAGTGCTTTTACAGGTTGTCAGGCTGACAACCTGTGGAAGGCAGTAATTGGTGTGCAATAATTTTGGAGGAGGGCTTGTGGAGACAATGACATCTAGGGATAGGAATTGAATTCCGAGCAGTTCAGTTGTATGGGGAACCAATTTCCCTTAGTTTAATGCTTTGGAAATGTTAGTCTGCTTGCTTAACGATTTTGCTTATTGGTTCCACTTGCACTTGTGCTACAATCAGATGATTTCCATTCCAGTGCTGGAGGAGGAAAATAATGGTGCAGTCTAGAGCGTGGATATGGACATTAATTTTATTTTTATTTTACAAAAGGACAACAGAGCAATGGTATAGTGCAAACTGCATACAGGACAGAAACAACCGCATTATGCTGCTAACAAAATTCGGCTAACATACAGCTCGCCCACGAGGGCGGATAAAGTCTCTCAGATGGCCTGGTGGTCTATGGTGCCTCCTTGGGCGAAGGCACCCAGATGGAGGTGGGGGAGGGGCCACGTCCGAAGTGGCTGTGGGCCCAGGGCTCACAGGGCTCACAGTAGGGGCTGTCACAATGGTGGTGGCAGCGTCTGCAGGGGTGGAGTCCAGGTCTGTCTGCGGCCCACCCTGTTGTGTCAGTGCAGTGGCCGCACCCCGATAGGGGGCAGTCTGTCCCAGTGCAGGGCGACCCTCCGTCCCCTTGGGGGCAGTTGTACCCTATACACCACTTCCCCCAGACGTTCCAGAACCTTACAGGGTCCAACCCAGTCACTCCTCAGCTTAGGGCATCTGCCCTTTTTCCTCTGGGGGTTGTACACCCAGACCAGTTCCCCCACGTTAAAATGTCGGCCTCTGGAATGGACGTCGTAGTTCCTCTTCTGCCGCGCCCCCGCACTTATCAGTTTCCTCCTAGCAAAGTCATGAGCAGACTCCATGCGATCCTGGAGCTTCCTCGCATAGTCAGGACCTGGTTGGTCCCCATCAGCATCGGGGGGTCGGCCCATCATCATCTCCGCTGGAGTCCTGATCTCCCTGGCCAACATCAAGAGGGCAGGGGAGCACGAAGTGGAGTCTTGGACCGCCGAACGATATGCCATGAGGACCAGGGGAACATGACTGTCCCAGTCACGTTGGTGTTTAGCCGTTACTAGCGCCAGTTGCTCTGCCAGTGTACGGTTAAATCTCTCAACGAGTCCATCACTCTGTGGGTGGAGGGGTGTTGTATGGGTCTTATGGGAGCCTAGTTTCTCGCACATGGCCGCGAACACACGAGACTCAAAGTTCCTGCCCTGGTCCGTGTGGATTACTTCAGGCACCCCAAATCTGCTGAACATCCCCTCCACCAGAGCATCCACAACTGTCTCAGCCTCTTGGTCAGGTAAACTGTATGCCTTTGGCCACTTTGTGAAATAATCCATAGCTGTGAGGATATAGCGGTTACCCCTTTCTGTGCGGGGAAAAGGACCCAGGATGTCCATCCCCTCTCCATAGGGTACCCTGCCGGAAACTGTTGCAGTTGGGCATGGGATTTGGCTGTGGGTCCCTTCCGTGCTGTACAGCTGTCACAGTGGCGGCAAAAGTCCTCTACGTCCCGTCTATGTCAGGCCCAATAGAACCCCTGCCGGAGGTGGCGGAGTGTTTTGGTGACACCAAAGTGGCCAGACCCTGGGGCCCCATGCACTGCGCGAAGCACCATCTCCTGCAGGGCCCGCGGGACAACCAACTGCCACCTCATCTCGCCCGTAGCCGGTTCCTTCCAGCCCCTTTGCAGCACTCCATCGTGCCGCCGCAAGGCATTAAACATGGACCAGAGTCCCTTTGTGGCCCGTGACAACATGGCGATTTCCTCCCATTGGGGTTGTCGCTGTTCCTCAATCCACTCAAGCACTGGCTTGATGTCAGCATCCTCCTCCTGTTGATATCTCCACTCCGTTGCATCCACAGCAACCAGCCTCTGACAGGATGGCCGTTCCTCCACCCCCGTCACAGCACACTTTACATCGGGCACCAATTGGTCCTCCTCCTGAGCTTCCTTCCTCTCACAGTAGTGGCATCCGTCCTGGGCACAGGGTCTGCGGGAAAGCGCATCTGGTGGATGGTTCAATGAGTCCAGCATGCTGCACCTCTCACAGAGCCCTCTCCGCTGCAGCCTGTCTGGCCAGGGGGGTGTCTAGGCCTCATCTGAATGGGCTGTGGATCTCCAGTATCGATGTCATCCTCTGAGAAGGAGAAGCAGTCCTTGAAGTCCAGCAGCAGCTGCCAGAGCAGGCCCTGCTCGCTAGCAGTCAGTCCATCGCAGTTCCCGCCATTGTCCGGCGGTTCCTTAGGGAGAAGGGGAGGGCATGAAGCAGCATGGGGTGAAGTTGAGGTCAGTGTAAGTGGGTCCTTGGGGGCGGCCGGACTACCAGTCAGGTCTGGGGAGGAGTCGGCTGCCCGCTCAGATAGGGCATGGGCTGCAGGGTGATCAGGTTGGGGTGGCCGCCTCAACATCCGAACAACACCACCGTCAGGGAACGAGAGCGTCCCCCCCCCCTCGTGTCAATAACGCAGTCCAGTGCCCTGAGTACATCCAGCCCCAGTATACAGTCTTCCAGGTCTGCAACCCATACAGAGCAGCGGACTGACTTCCTCCCCACACTCAGGGTGAGCAGTGCTTCCCCTAGCATGGGGGCCCGCTCTCCCGTCACAGTCTGCAGCTTCACCATGGTAGGGAGGATGCGATCCCCCCTTCCCACCACATCAGGTCTTAAAACTGTTGTTGAAGACCCGGTATCCACCAGGGCTGAGCAGCATAGTCCATTCACAACTAATGGGGCATACCAGCAGCTGCCAACCCAAGTCCTGCCCAACAAAACAAGCCGCTCCACCTGTCCATCCACAGCTCCGCAGGGGCGCTGTGCACCCCCATGGGCCCTGAGCTGGGTTGTTCCTCCCGGAACAGGAGGTCGGGACACAGCCCCAGGGTCCTGCATCGTCCCGGTTATGCAGTCTCGGGCTAGGTGACCCGGCCGTCCACATCCCCAGCAGACCCTCGGCCCTCTTCTCAGCCTTTGTTCCCCATGTAGCGTGACAGCTCTCACCAATTGGGTCAATCCCTCCGCCCATGCGGGTTCTGCGGTGCAGTCCCTCCTGTAGCCCCCGTCTGCGGTGGCCTGGTCAGCTCAGTCAGGGGTTTAGCAGCCCCAGCGCACAGTAACTCTTTCTGTAGCCAGCTCCAGGTCCTCCTGAAGGGATTTAGGGTGAGCTAACAGTGTCTGGATCCGCAGCTCATCAGGAAGCAGGGCCTGGAGGAAGTGGTCACAAGCTAATTCGCCCTGGATGGTGGGGGGCATGTGGGCATAGGTGCGGTGGACCAGCCCCTCAATGTCATTAGCTAGGTCCCTAATGGATTCTCCTGGTCGGTGGCGGCGGCTGCACAGTTCGGAGCGCAGCAGGCTCAGAGCGGAGCAAGAACCAAACCGCCTCTTCAGAGCCCCGACCAAAGCATCATAATCCCCCCTGCCCTCTGGGCTCAAAAGCAGCAAGCTAGACAGGGCATCGCCAGTAAGGCACATAGCTAGCTGCAGGGACTTCTCTTCAGCAGACCACCCACCAGCCCTGGCCAACAGTTCAAATTGTGCATGAAAAGCTTCCCAGTCAGCCTTGCCATCATACCTGGGGGTCTTCATGGAAGCGTGGAAAGTGCCTCTATGCGTCGGCATGTCTCTCTCCACACTCTCAGCCACTGCAGAAGTCCCCAAAGAGCTCCGTCGGCCACCAGAACGGTGAGAGGATGCAAAGCCGGCTTCTCTCGCCATATCCGCGGTCGTTTGTCTCACCCGCTCTCTGTGTTCCGCGAACCTCCGGTCCCCGGCGGAGTAGTCGTGTCCATGAGCTTCTGCTGTAGGTTCTCGCTTGATCTTGGAGTAATCCATCGGAAGCATTCCGCAAAGTCCCGCAAAAATCTCCAGTGTCCACAGCCGATGCCGTGAGTCGGGGCGGCACGAGTGCAGATAACTCCGGAGGCGAAGCTTCACTTTCACTTCTGACACCAGTGTAGCGTCCCTCCGACAGAAGACACAGACGATCGGCGTTGCGGTTACTGGTGTTTATTCAGAATAGTAACACGGGCTACTGTGGGCCGTAGCCAACGCCAAAACAACAGGGAAAAAGCGCGCTCCCCAGCAACAAAAACAATCCCCCTCTCTCCTCCTTTCTTTCGCCACACACACACACCATTCTGTAACCCCCGCCCCCCGAACACTCCCAGCCAACCACACACATGCTCTCCTCCAGACTCTCTGTCATTGGTAGCTGATCTGATTGACAGGCCAACCGGCCTACAGACTACTGCACATTCAAGGACACTCAGTAAATCACCATGCTGCGGGTGTGGTCCAACTATGCTATAAGTAACTGGCAATTCTGAACACAAAACACTGATAACACAAAAGTCAACTAACTTGTAACCCAGTCCGTTACAATACTAACACTAGCAAGATTAGTGTTAGTGTACTAACATTAAGCTTGCTAGCTTTAATTCAGTTCAGTTCAGTTCATTTTTTAATTTCAAACATATATATTCTCCAACATTTCATAAAATCATTCCATGCAGTTGTTTGAAATTCACTTTTTGACTCACTATATGATTTCCTCACTACATAACTCAGTCTGCTGGTTTAGAGCCTTCAGTGCATCGTGGGAAGTCCCCAGATGGGAGGATTCAGGGTCACCGAATCAAGCCCTAACTATATACTTTATCAAAAAGGAAAGTTTTAGGCCTAATATTAAAAGTTAGAGTGTCTGTCTCCTAAATCTGAACTGGAAGCCGCTTCCACAGAAGAGGGGCCTGAAAGCTGAAGGCTCTGCCTCCCATTCTACTACCAAGTAAGCCTGCAGTCTGACAGTGATGCGCTCTATTGGGGTTATAAGGTAGTATGAGGTCATTAAGTTAAGATGGGGCCTGATTATTTAAGACCTGAAGTGTTACGTGAAGGATTTTAAATTGTACTCTCAATTCAACAGGGAGCCAATGAAGAGAAGCTAGACAGGAAAAATATATGCTTTCTCTTTCTAGTCCCTGTCTGTACTATTGCTGCAGTATTTTAGATCAAATTATCCTCTATAACTTAAAGTGGTCAGTTTGACATATATTACAAGTGTCATTATCCTGTTTTTCTTCCTGGCATTATCCAGTTTTTGAGTTTTGTTTTGGACTCATTATTCACTTTTTTGATAGTAAGAAGTTAATTATGTTCTAGTTGAGGGTGTTACCTTCTGGTTCCTCTGAGTTTGTATTGATAGTTTTTTGATTTCTGGTCTGTTCATGTCTGTCCTAGTCTCATCTCCATGTTTTGTTATTCTTTTTTTGTTTGTCTCAGTGTGTCTGTGTTACTTCCTCTTTTATTTTAATAGTTACTATGTCATGTGTATTATGGTTTGTTCAGCTTCCTCTTTCTTGCCAGTTTGATTGTGTTACTCTATATTTAGTGTGAATGCTTGTAAAAGCATTCACAGTATTGTTGTTGTAATCTTTATTAGTGTGAATGCTTGTAAAAGCATTCACAGTATTGTTGTTGTAATCTTTATTATTAGTGTGAATGCTTGTAAAAGCATTCACAGTATTGTTGTTGTAATCTTTATTAGTGTGAATGCTTGTAAAAGCATTCACAGTATTGTTCTTCTAATCTTTATTAGTGTGAATGCTTGTAAAAGCATTCACAGTATTGTTGTTGTAATCTTTATTCTATTTTTTTTTTATTAGTGTGAATGCTTGTAAAAGCATTCACAGTATTGTTCTTCTAATCTTTATTCTATTTTATTATAGATTCCGTACGTTTTTTGTACTCTATCTCCTTCAAAACCGTTCAACTTAGAAAAACCATTCAAACACCGTTAGATTCCTCTTCTTTTGGACACGACTGCTTCTATTTTTCTCATTCATAACATTTATATTTTTAAAATTATTCAACTTTTTTCAACAAAAATTTCCCATGTATTTCAATGGGGAGACCCTTCAAATCCTCATTCAACTTACTCATTTTCAAACTGTATCTACTTCAACATACGTTGACATAGAGCTACCATTCAAACTTTAAAACGAAGACAAGACATTCAACTATTCAACTTGTATTTATCTTTTCAATATCTGTTATACTTTTTCTTCAGTTCCAGTTTAAGTTTCATGATGTTTTTTCAGCCGTTTCAGCGTTTATAATGGGTGTGTATGGGACGGAATGTTGGGGCTAGAGTGAGACAGCTCAACTGCTAGAGTGAGAGGAGCGAAAAAATTAATCTTAAAATATTTTTTAAAACTGCTGCTGTGTCCGCAGCGTTTGCTCTACAGGTATGATTTTACCCTCAAAACGTAGCCATCGCTGTCCTCTTTCATCCAATGTGTTTACTATTGTGCTAGGTGTTATGGTTCTTTCATAAATGTCACCAAAGCACAGACTCCTCCCTCCAACTCCTCCATAGACTCCAATGTTAAAGTGGCTCAGAAAGTTCCTTTGAAAATCAGAAGAGCATGGTGTCTTTACACTGTCACCACGTCCATATAATAAACTCCACAGGCATGAAAACTGAGAATTAGGTAGACTGGACATTGCTGTCGCTCACGGTGAAAGAATTTTGTCAATAGGACCTGTACTTTTCATTTGGGAGCAATTTGTTTCGGCCTGACTTTTCTGTTCATTTTAAGCAGCAAAAGTGAGGTGCATGTCTGCGTGTGTATGGGGCCATTGGGTGCAGTCACTATAGCAACCAGGCTCACACCTGCCTGCCTAACGAGCTCTGTCCCTCACTCTGCCAAGATTCATCTTAAACACTTCTCTTTCAACTGCTGCTGTGTCCACAGTGTTTGCCCTACAGCCATCATTTTACCCTCAAAACGTCGCCATCGATGTTCTCTTTCCAACAGCATGTCTTTCAAAGCTCAGAAATATAAACTTTTTAAACTGTGTGGATCCAAGTGGAGGGATCACATTTCAGTCATTCAGTGATTCAAAGAATATGAACTTTTAATATTCATTCAGATGTTTTCTGACTCTAAATAGTCTTTTCTCATTTTTTAGGTTTTTCTAATTTACATTTAAAACATTTTCAGCTGTTTTCTAACTACTTCTCTGTGGATGTCAGCTTTTAGCAGTTCAGCTTTTTTGTTTTCAGGTGCAAATTTCTGTATTTTTCATCTCATTCAACATTTTTAACTTAAAATTCAGCAATTAATTCATTTCAGCGCATATATTCAGATTCAAGCATTCACACTGCAGTTTCTTCAGAAAATGCACTTTCTAGTTATTATTATCTATTCCGTACGTTTTTTGTACTCTATCTCCTTCAAAACCGTTCAACTTAGAAAAACCATTCAAACACCATTAGATTCCTCTTCTTTTGGACATGACTGCTTCTATTTTTCACATTTTTAACATTTATATTTTTAATTTTATTCAACTTTTTTCAACAAAAATTTCCCATGTATTTCAATGGGGAGACCCTTCAAATCCTCATTCAACTTACTCATTTTCAAACTGTATCTACTTCAACATACGTTGACATAGAGCCACCATTCAAACTTTAAAACGAAGACAAGACATTCAACTATTCAACTTGTATTTATCTTTTCAATATCTGTTATACTTTTTCTTCAGTTCCAGTTTAAGTTTCATGATGTTTTTTCAGCCGTTTCAGAGTTTATAATGGGTGTGTATGGGACGGAATGTTGGGGCTAGAGTGAGACAGCTCAACTGCTAGAGTGAGAGGAGCAAAAAAATTAATCTTAAAATCTTTTTTAAAACTGCTGCTGTGTCCACGGTGTTTGGTCTACAGGTCTGATTTTACCCTCAAAACGTAGCCATCGCTGTCCTCTTTCATCCAATGTGTTTACTATTGTACTAGGTGTTATGGTTCTTTCATAAATGTCACCAATGCACAGCCTCCTCCCTCCAACTCCTCCATAGACTCTAATGTTAAAATGGCTCAGAAGGTTCGTTTGAAAACCAGAAGTACAGGCTGTCTTTACACTGTCACCACGTCCATATAATAAACTCCACAAGCATGAAAAGTGAGAATTAGGTAGACTGGACATTGCTGTCGCTCACGGTGAAAGAATTTTGTCAATAGGACCTGTACTTTTCATTTGGGAGCGATTTGTTTCGACCTGACTTTTCTGTTCATTTTAAGCAGCAAAAGTGAGGTGCATGTCTGTGCGCGTGTGTATGGAGCCAGTGGGTGCAGTCACTATAGCAACCAGGCTCACACCTGCCTGCCTGCCTAACGAGCTCTCTCTCACTCTGCCAATATTCATCTTAAACACTTCTCTTTCAACTGCTGCTGTGTCCACAGTGTTTGCTCTACAGCCATCATTTTACCCTCAAAACGAAGCCATCGTTGTTCTCTTTCCAACAGCATGTCTTTCAAAGCTCAGAGATGTAAACCTTTAAAAGTGTGTGGATCCAAGTGGAGGGATTACACTTTAGTCATTCAGTGATTCAAAGAATATGAACTTTTAATATTCATTCAGATGTTTTCTGACTCTAAATTTTCTGTTCTCATTTCTTAGGTTTTCCAAATTTTAATTTAAAAACTTTTCAGCTATTTTCCAACTTCTTCTGTGTGAACATCAGCTTTCAAAAGTTCTGCACTTTTGTTTTCAGGTTAAAAACTCTGCATTTTCCAGCTCATTCAGCATTTTTATTTTTAACTTAAAATTCAGCAATTAATTCATTTCAGTGCATACATTCAGATTCAAGCATTCACACTGCAGTTTCTTCAGAAAATGCACTTTCTAGTTAGTGTGAATGCTTGTAAAAGCATTCACAGTATTGTTCTTCTAATCTTTATTGTGTGGATGCTTTAGGCATCCACACTATTGAGTTCCTGTTTCTCTTTATTCTTTATTATTCCAGTTGCCAATTTTTGTACGTTTTTTGGCACTTAACTACTTTGACAATTTTCAGCCGATTTTCACCGTTCAAATTTTAAACTATTCTGCTATTTCTGCTAATGTGTGCTATGACTTTTGGTATTTTTTGCTATTATACTTTTTAAAATATTAAGCTTTTTATGCTTTTTTTTGTCCCATTGAAATGAATGGGAAACTTCCAAAATTCTGCTAAAACTTGCTTGTTTTTGAAACTTAACTACTTTGTCATACTTTCACCTAGAACAACCATTCAAACTTTAAAATATTCACAAATTATTGGT